>NC_048583.1:4986622-5156622 GCF_013265735.2 Oncorhynchus mykiss | reverse complement strand
AGTGTGTGGGTGTGTGTGTGTGTCTTCGTGTGTGCGTGTCTTCGTGTGTCTGTACATACTGTGTACACTGTAAATAATGAACCCTACCGGGGGCCTGAGGCAAGTTTTTATGCATTATGGAAATTGACTGGCACACACATCTTTACAACTGACCCCAGACAGCCACTGGCCATGACAAAGGCCAAAGAGACAGAGGAAACATTAAGAACAAGCTCGTTGGCTGACCTGAAACCATTCCAGACAGACACCAAACATTACCTAGCAATAAGTCAGTCTGAGATGACAGTGGTGGGACACTTCTGGCAGTGTAACATGGTCTGGAGTAGGGTAAAGGTCTGGTAGTGTAACATGGTCTGGAGTGGGGTAAAGGTCTGGTAGGGTAACATGGTCTGGAGTAGGGTAAAGGTCTGGTAGTGTAACATGGTCTGGAGTAGGGTAACGGTCTGGTAGTGTAACATGGTCTGGAGAAGGGTAAAGGTCTGGTAGTGTAACATGGTCTGGAGTAGGGTAAAGGTCTGGTAGTGTAACATGGTCTGGAGTAGGGTAACGGTCTGATAGTGTAACATGGTCTGGTAGTGTAACATGGTCTGGAGTAGGGTAAAGGTCTGGTAGTGTAACATGGTCTGGAGTAGGGTAACGGTCTGGTAGTGAACCATGGTCTGGAGTAGGGTAAAGGTCTAGTAGTATAACATGGTCTGGAGTAGGGTAAAGGTCTGGTAGTGTAACATGGTCTGGAGTAGGGTAACATGGTATGGAGTAGGGTAAAGGTCTGGTAGGGTAACATGGTCTGGAGTAGGGTAAAGGTCTGGTAGTGTAACATGGTCTGGAGTAGGGTAACGGTCTGGTAGTGTAACATGGTCTGGTAGTGTAACATGGTCTGGAGAAGGGTAACGGTCTGGTAGTGTAACATGGTCTGGTAGTGTAACGGTCTGGCAGTGTAACATGGTCTGGTAGTGTAACATGGTCTGGTAGTGTAACATGGTCTGGAGATGGGTAAAGGTCTGGTAGTGTAACATGGTCTGGAGTAGGGTAAAGGTCTGGTAGTGTAACATGGTCTGGAGTAGGGTAAAGGTCTGGTAGTGTAACATGGTCTGGAGTAGGGTAACGGTCTGGTAGTGTAACATGGTCTGGAGTAGGGTAACGGTCTGGTAGTGTAACATGGTCTGGAGTAGGGTAACGGTCTGGCAGTGTAACATGGTCTGGAGTAGGGTAAAGGTCTGGTAGTGTAACATGGTCTGGAGTAGGGTAACGGTCTGGTAGTGTAACATGGTCTGGAGTAGGGTAACGGTCTGGCAGTGTAACATGGTCTGGAGTAGGGTAAAGGCCTGGTAGTGTAACATGGTCTGGAGTAGGGTAAAGGTCTGGTAGTGTAACATGGTCTGGAGTAGGGTAACATGGTCTGGAGTAGGGTAAAGGTCTGGTAGTGTAACATGGTCTGGAGTAGGGTAAAGGTCTGGTAGTGTAACATGGTCTGGAGTAGGGTAACGGTCTGGTAGGGTAACATGGTCTGGAGTAGGGTAAAGGTCCGGTAGTGTAACATGGTCTGGAGTAGGGTAACGGTCTGGTAGTGTAACATGGTCTGGAGTAGGGTAACGGTCTGGTAGTGTAACATGGTCTGGAGTAGGGTAAAGGTCTGGTAGTGTAACATGGTCTGGAGTAGGGTAAAGGTCTGGTAGTGTAACATGGTCTGGAGTAGGGTAAAGGTCTAGTAGTATAACATGGTCTGGAGTAGGGTAAAGGTCTGGTAGTGATGCTGGTATCAATGGCACTGGCATCAATACAGACACATTAGTAGAAACCTGATTCTTATCATTTTGCAACTCATTGGACATACAGTATATTAGCGTTTACACTATAACAATACTATTGGACAAAGAAACACTAACTGACATAGGAACCAGCGATTTATCTTCAAACTAAATTACCTCACGTTTTTGGAGTGTTTAAGCAATGCCATTCCCTCATAACAAAGTCACTGTTCTCCTATTTCAGATACATCAATACATCGTCAATACTGTCAGGTTCCTTCCGAATCCTGATTTCATGTCATTGTCTCCCTGTCGTTCTTACTAAATTTCCTCAGCTTCCTGGGGTGTATAATAGCTCTCTTTTCAACCACCAACATTATCCTGAGCTGAGCGGAAGGAGGCTTTGGCCGCCCACACAACCAAAAGTGGCCATGACTGGTTTTGGCAAGAGCAGATCCAATGGAGGAAATAATGTGATGCGGCAGCTGAGAAGAGATGAACTGGTTTGGAACGTCCTATACTGTCTAAGGGAGAAGATAGCTAACCCCACTTACTTTATCCTACTTATCCCTACTTACTTTATGTTTCCCTACTTACTTTATCTTTCCCATACTTACTTTATCTTTCCTATACTTACTTTACTTACTTTATGTTTCCCTACTTATTTTATCTTCCCCTACTTACTTTATCTTTCCCATACTTACTTTATCTTCCCCTACTTACTTTATGTTTACCTACTTACTTTATCTTTCCCATACTTACTTTATCTTTCCTATACTTACTTTACTTACTTTATGTTTCCCTACTTATTTTATCTTCCCCTACTTACTTTATCTTTCCCATACTTACTTTATGTTTCCCTACTTATTTTATCTTTCCCCTACTTACTTTATCCGTTCCCTACTTACTTTATCTTTCCCATACTTGCTTTATCTTTCCTATACTTACTTTATCTTTCCCCTACTTACTTTATCCGTTCCCTACTTACTTTATCTTTCCCATACTTACTTTATGTTTCCCTACTTGTTTTATCTTCCCCTACTTACTTTATCCGTTCCCTACTTACTTTATCTTTCCCATACTTACTTTATCTTTCCTATACTTACTTTACTTACTTTATCTTTCCCCTACTTACTTTATCTTTCCCATATTTACTTTATCTTTCCCATATTTACTTTATCTTATCCATACTTACTTTATCTTATCCATACTTACTTTGTCTTTCCCTACTTACTTTATCTCTCCCATACTTACTTTATCTTTCCCATACTTACTTTATCTTATCCATACTTACTTTATCTTTCCCATATGTACTTTATCTCTCCCATACTTACTTTATCTCTCCCATACTTACTTTATCTCTCCCATACTTACTTTATCTTATCCATACTTACTTTATCTTTCCCATATTTACTTTATCTTTCCCATATTTACTTTATCTCTCCCATACTTACTTTATCTCTCCCATACTTACTTTATCTTATCCATACTTACTTTATCTCTCCCATACTTACTTTATCTTATCCATACTTACTTTATCTCTCCCATACTTACTTTATCTTATCCATACTTACTTTATCTTCCCCCTACTTACTTTATCTTTCCCATACTTACTTTATCTTTCCCATACTTACTTTATCTTTCCCATATTTACTTTATCTCTCCCATACTTACTTTATCTCTCCCATACTTACTTTATCTCTCCCATACTTACTTTATCTTATCCATACTTACTTTATCTTTCCCATATTTACTTTATCTTTCCCATATTTACTTTATCTCTCCCATACTGAATTTATCTCTCCCATACTTACTTTATCTTCCCCCTACTTACTTTATCTTTCCCATTCTTACTTTATCTTTCCCATACTTACTTTATCTTTCCCATATTTACTTTATCTCTCCCATACTTACTTTATCTTTCCCATATTTACTTTATCTCTCCCATACTTACTTTATCTTATCCATACTTACTTTATCTCTCCCATACTTACTTTATCTTATCCATACTTACTTTATCTTCCCCCTACTTACTTTATCTTTCCCATACTTACTTTATCTTTCCCATACTTACTTTATCTTCCCCATACTTACTTTATATTGCCCTACTTACTTTATCCGTTCCATACTTACTTTATCTTTCCTATACTTACTTTACTTACTTTATCTTTCCCATACTTACTTTATCTTTCCCATATTTACTTTATCTCTCCCATACTTACTTTATCTTATCCATACTTACTTTATCTCTCCCATACTTACTTTATCTTATCCATACTTACTTTATCTCCCCCATACTTACTTTATCTTTCCCATACTTACTTTATCTTTCCTATACTTACTTTACTTACTTTATCTTTCCCATACTTACTTCATCTTTCCCATACTTACTTTATCTTTCCTATACTTACTTTACTTACTTTATCTTTCCCATACTTACTTTATCTTTCCCATACTTACTTTATCTTTCCTATACTTACTTTACTTACTTTATCTTTCCCATACTTACTTTATCTTTCCCATATTTACTTTATCTCTCCCATACTTACTTTATCTTATCCATACTTACTTTATCTTTCCCATACTTACTTTATCTTTCCCATATTTACTTTATCTCTCCCATACTTACTTTATCTCTTCCATACTTACTTTATCTTTCCCATACTTACTTTATCTTTCCCATATTTACTTTATCTTTCCCATACTTACTTTATCTCTCCCCTACTTACTTTATCTCTCCCCTACTTACTTTATCTTTCCCATACTTACTTTATCTTTCCCATACTTACTTTATCTTTCCCATACTTACTTTATCTTTCCCATACTTACTTTGTCTTTCCCATACTTACTTTATATTGCCCTACTTACTTTATTTTTCTCATACTTACTTTATCTTATCCATACTTACTTTATCTTCCCCATACTTACTTTATATTGCCCTACTTACTTTATTTTTCTCATACTTACTTTATCTTTCCCGTACTTACTTTATCTTCCCCATACTTACTTTATTTTTGCACCTACTTACTTTATCTTTCCCATACTTACTTTATCTTTCCCATACTTACTTTATCTTTCCCCTACTTACTTTATCTTTCCCCTACTTACTTTATCTTTCCCCTACTTACTTTATCTTTCCCCTACTTACTTTATCTTTCCCCTACTTACTTTATCTTTCCCTACTTACTTTATCTTTCCCATACTTACTTTATATTGCCCTACTTACTTTATTTTTGCACCTACTTACTTTATCTTTCCCATACTTACTTTATCTTCCCCCTACTTACTTTATTTTTGCACCTACTTACTTTATCTTTCCCATACTTACTTTATCTTTCCCATACTTACTTTATCTTACCCCTACTTACTTTATCTTTCCCCTACTTACTTTATCTTTCCCCTACTTACTTTATCTTTCCCCTACTTACTTTATCTTATCCATACTTACTTTATATTTCTCATACTTACTTTATCTTATCCATACTTACTTTATCTTTCCCATACTTACTTTATCTTTCCCCTACTTACTTTATCTTTCCCCTACTTACTTTATCTTTCCCCTACTTACTTTATCTTTCCCTACTTACTTTATCTGTCCTCTACTTACTTTATATTTCCCTACTTACTTTATCTTCCCCCTACATACTCCATCTTCTCTCACCTTATCTCCTATATATGGAAAAATAATATATGTTATTCAGCAGAGGCTTTAAGCCAAAGCGATTTATAGTCATGCTTGCATACATTTGACATATGGGTGTGGCCCCGGGAATGGACCCCGGCTGTGAAAGCACCGTGCTCTACCAACTGAGCCACACAGGACCACCTCTATCTCCTCTAGTCTCAATAACGTGCACTTTAATTCACATGTACATGCAGCCCCATATCTGACATTTGTATTATGAAATTGCATCCAGTCTTCTTGCTTGTAAATATCCTTTGCTATTTTGATGTTGTCGTTTTCTAATATGTGATTTTGTCCGTATGTACTGTAATTACAGCAAAATGAATGGCCTCTTTGAGGACAATAAAGTTGTCTGAATCTGAATAATATTGTATTATGGTAATGGTTTTGACATGTATGATGGAGATCTTCAGGGCTCTACTCGGCCTTCTCTCAGGGTAGTAAGTTAGTGGTCTGTTGACATCCCGGGCTGTGCATTGGCAGGGTGAGTGGGGGGGGTGAGTGCCTGGTTGACCCAGTCCGGGGGTGACTCTGGAAGGGGCCACAGTGTCTCACGACCCCCCTGTATGTGCCGGGGGGCTAGAGTCAGCCTGTCTTATCTTTTCAATGTGATTTTATCATACATGAAGTAGCTAATCAGCTACTTTCTAAAAAGTCCAATTATAATTTGGTCATCCTTACCTGCTACAACCAGTCAGATTAATTCAGGATTATAGGAGAGTGCTTAGGTCTTGTTTCTCCTCTGTTTCGTTTCCTTTCTCTCTCTCTCTCTCTCTCTCTCTCTCTCTCTCTCTCTCTCTCTCTCTCTCTCTCTCTCTCTCTCTCTTTCTCTCACTTTCTCTCTGTTCCACGCTCTCTCTCACTCTCTTTCCCTCTCTCTCCCTATCTTTCTCCCTTTCTCTCTCTCCCTCTCTGTCTCTCCCTCTCTCGCCCTGTCTCTCTCTTCCTCTCTCTCCCTTTCTCTCTCTTCCTCTCTCTCCCTGTCTCTCTCTTCCTCTCTCTCCCTTTCTCTCTCGTCATCTCTCTATTTCCCTATCTCCGTTTCTCTCTCTTCCTCTCTCTACCTTTCTCTCTCTTCATTTCTCTCTCTTTCTCTCTCTCTCTTTCCCCTCTCTCTCCCTTTATATCTCTTCCTCTCTCTCCCTTTCTCGCTCTTCCTCTCTCTCTATTTCCCTCTTTCTCCCTGTCTCTCTCTTCCTCTTTCTACCTTTCTCTCTCTTCCTCTCTCCCTTTTTTCTCCCTCCCTCTCCCTCTGACTGTGCCTCAGGACAACCTCCCTCCCTCCCTCCCTCCCTAGGACCGTGCCTCAGGACTACCTCTCTCCCTCCCTCCCTAGGACCGTGCCTCAGGATAACCTGGCCTGATGTTTCCTGTCCATTCCTGTTTGATCGATGAATATCATACCAAGCACGGCTAAAAAAAAATGGTATAGGTCCAGTTTGATTTACTGCAGTATCAATATGCAGCCAATAGGCCTACTGTAAAAGGACTGTAGTCATGAACCAGTCTTTCCCACCTTGATGATAACATAAGATAACTAACAGGTGTATAGACCTACCATTACTAAGAGTTGTTGACAATAGCCTTATTGTAATGACATTTACCTGTTGAGCCACGCGTGGGAGTCGTGCTCCTGCCTCTATCTTTACAGCCTTGCTTTCCATGTTGATTAACAGTCTTAGATTGTAGCTGGGAGGAGACTAAATGACCTCATGCCACCTGTGTCACACACACACACAGGAGCTATAACATCCCAATGAGAAATCCCTATAGGGGCTTTTATGGGCACATGAAGCCAATGGTTTTATGTTTGTGTAAGCAGAATATCAAATGGAGTGCCAGGAGTCAGCAGGCAATGAGGAAATGATGTCACCGGACTTTGGGGTCAATCATTGTCCCACAGGTGGAAAAGCAAAGTATGCTACTTCAATGCACCTTTCACTCTGGAAGTAAGAGTTTATCTTCATGTCCGTCCGTGCCTTGTTTCAACCAGGAAACACAAACAGCTGCAAGTGTTTGTAGAGCTAGTTTTCACTCTTCATCGAAGAGCTTCATCGTTTGAACAATAAGCCGATTGTTAACCACTGAACTACAGGATCAAAGAGCAGAGAGAGAATAATGCAATGTAAAATGTTATGTCCATGGTGTTGACTCCCTGTATAGTCTAGGATATAAGGAGTTCTAGGAGTTGAGACAGTGGATTGTGCAGTCAGATGGAACAGAATAAACAGGCATTTTAACGTCATAGATTTAGCCGACTGGAATACGATTTTAGCCAATCAGCATTCAGGATTAGACCCACCCATATTTTTAAGCAATAATGCTCGAGGGGGTGTGGTAAATGGCCAATATACTACGGCTAAGGGCTGTTCTTAGGCACAACGTAACTCGTCACTAAGCCCCGGGGTGCCTTATTGCTATTATAAACTGGTTACCAACGTAATTAGAGCAGTAAAAATAAATGTTTTGTCATACCCGTGGTATACGGTCTGATATGGTCACACTGCACACTGCCCTATCCCATCTGGACAAGAGGAATACCTATGTAAGAATGCTGTTCATTGACTACAGCTCAGCATTCAACACCATAGTACCCTCCAAGCTTGTCATTAAGCTTGAGACCCTGGGTCTCGACCCCGCCCTGTGCAACTGGGACCTGGACTTTCTGACGGGCCGCCCCCAGGTGGTGAGGGTAGGAAACAAAATCTCCACCCCGCTGATCCTCAACACTGGGTCGCCACAAGGGTGCGTTCTCAGCCCTCTCTTGTACTCCCTGTTCACCCATAACTGTGTGGCCATGCACGTCTCCAACTCAATCATCAAGTTTACAGATGATACTACAGTGGTAGGCTTGATTACCAATAATGACGAGACAACCTACAGGGAGGAGGTGAGGCCCCTTGGAGTGTGGAGTCAGAAAAATAACTTCTCACATAACGTCAACAAAACAAAAGAGATGATCATGGACTTCGGGAAACAGCAGAGAGAGCACCCCCTTATCCACATTGACGGGACAGTAGTGGAGGCTGAACATTTTTGTGCTTGTCACCTAAAACACTCACAAACTTTTACAGATGCACAATCGAGAGCATCCTGTCGGGCTGTATCACCGCCTGGTACGGCAACTGCTCCGCCCACAACCGCAGGGCTCTCCAGAGGGTAGTGAGGTCTGCACAAAGCATCACCGGGGGCAAACTACCTGCCCTCCAGGACACCTACTGCACCCAATGTCACAGGAAGATCAAAAAGATCCCCAAGGACAACAACCACCCGAGCCACTGCCTGTTCACCCCGCTATAATCCAGAAGGTGAAGTCAGTACAGGTGCATCAAAGCTGGGACCGAGACTCTGAAAAACAGCTTCTATCTCAAGGCCATCAGACTGTTAAACAGCCACCACTAACATAGAGTGGCTGCTGCCAACATACAGACTCAAATCTCTGACCACTTTAATAAATCTAATACATTGAATAAATATATTTAATAAAGGTATCACTAGTCACTTTAAATAACACCACTTTAATAATGTCTACATTTCCTACATTACCCATCCAAATGTATATACTGTATTCTATGCCATCTACGGCATCTTGCCTATGCCTCATGGTCATCGCTCATCCATATATTTATATGTACATGTTCTTATTCATCCCTTTACATTTGTGTGTATAAGGTAGTCGTTGTGAATTTGTTGTTAAATATTACTGCACTGTCGGAACTAGAAGCACAAGCATTTCGCTACACTCACATTAACATCTTCTAACCATGTGTATGTGACCAATAAAATGTGATTTGATTTGATATACCATGGTAGTCAGCCAATCAGCATTTAGGGCTCGAACCACCCAATATAAAAAAACATCAGTCTTCTTGTCACAGAAAACAACACACTCAACTTTAGATTCCACTAAATTATTCTTCCTAAAACAACACTGGCCTTTCTCTCCTTAAATCAGTCGGTTATTACTAAATTATTCTTCCTACAACAACACTGGCCTTTCTCTTCTTAAATCAGTCAGTTATTACTAAATTATTCTTCCTAAAACAACACTGGCCTTTCTCTTCTTAAATCAGTCAGTTATTACTAAATTATTCTTCCTAAAACAACACTGGCCTTTCTCTTCTTAAATCAGTCAGTTATTACTAAATTATTCTTCCTACAACAACACTGGCCTTTCTCTTCTTAAATCAGTCAGTTATTACTAAATTATTCTTCCTACAACAACACTGGCCTTTCTCTTCTTAAATCAGTCAGTTATTACTAAATTATTCTTCCTAAAACAACACTGGCCTTTCTCTTCTTAAATCAGTCAGTTATTACTAAATTATTCTTCCTACAACAACACTGGCCTTTCTCTTCTTAAATCAGTCAGTTATTACTAAATTATTCTTCCTATAACAACACTGGCCTTTCTCTCCTTAAATCAGTCAGTTATTACTAAATTATTCTTCCTACGACAACACTGGCCTTTCTCTTCTTAAATCAGTCGGTTATTACTAAATTATTCTTCCTACGACAACACTGGCCTTTCTCTTCTTAAATCAGTCAGTTACCACTAATAACAAGCCACAAGATAAATGATTGTCATTGTATGGTGTTTACTAAAAATGACATGGTCTCTTCTGTGTGATAACAGTTTGTGTGCAATAAAATTAAGTGCGTGCTTGGTTGGGTGGGGCGTGGGTCAATGAGGATGAATACTGTTCTGTGTAGTGTGGAGTGTTAGTCTCTCTCTTTCTCTTTCTTTCTCTTTCTCTTTCTCTTTCTTTCTCACTCAATTCAATTGAATTGAATTCAAAGTTCTTCATTGGCATGGGAAACAAATGTTTACATCGCCAAAGTGGCTCACGGCCCCCGGGGCCAGTCATAAGTGAGTGGTGGTTGGTGGTTGCTCCGTCCCTGTGCATGTGACTGGGGAGCGGGCCGTGTGCTCTCAGCGCTCCACTATGAGCCAGCCCTGGAACAGCTGTGTCCAACCTGGGACAGCCCTGACAAACAGACCATTGTACCCAGTCATGTCATGTGTGTATGATGCAATGAGATCAAGGGGAGAGAGGCACACTCTAATCCACTAGCGCCCATCTACTAACCAGAATGTGAAGTGTGTTTAGCAGAGAGAACTCTCAAAACGCTGTTATTACCCAACTAATAATCTAATTACTGTTGGGAAACTTGTTTTATTTATTTAAATTAATCTTACATTATACAAAATACAAACAGGGGAAGAGGGAGTAATTTGCAAAGAAATGTACAAAAAATAAAAAATGGGTCCTCAGATCCTCAAAAGGTTTTCAGCTGCACCATTGAGAGCATCCTGACCAGTTGCATCACTGCCTGGTATGGCAACTGCTTGGCCTCTGACCGCAAGGCACTACAGAGGGTAGTGAGTACGGCCCAGTGCATCGCCGGGTCCAAGCTTCCTGCCATCCAGGACCTCTATACCAGGCGGTGTCAGAGGGTAGTGAGTACGGCCCAGTGCATCACCGGGTCCAAGCTTCCCGCCATCCAGGACCTCTATACCAGGCGGTGTCAGAGGGTAGTGAGTACGGCCCAGTGCATCACCGGGTGCAAGCTTCCTGTCATCCAGGACCTCTATACCAGGCGGTGTCAGAGGAAGGCCCTAAAAATTGTGAAAGACTCCAGCCACCCTAGTCATAGATGGTTCTCTGTGCTACTGCACGGAAAGCGGTACCGGAGTGCCAAGTCTAGGTCCAAGAGGCTTCTAAACAGCTTCTACCCCCAAGCCATAAGACTCCTGAACAGCTAATCAAAAAACTTTATATATTGTGTCACTGATCTGCACACAATGCCCCATCATTTGGAATGATCAAAGTGGAATTTCTGAAATGTATAAAAAATGAAACGTTGAAATGTCTTGAGTCAATAAGTATTCAACACCTTTGTTATGGCAAGCTTAAATAAGTTCAGGAGTAAAAAAAATGTTTTTAGCAAATCACATAATAAGTTGCATGGACTCCTTCTGTGTTCAATAATAGTGGTTAACATGATTTTTTTATGACTACCCCATCTCTGAACCCACACATACAATTATCTCTAAGGTCCATCAATTTAGTAGTGAATTTCAAGCACAGATTCAACCACAAAGACCAGGAAGGTTTTTTAATGACTCACAAATAAGGGCACCGATTGGTAGATGTGTAAAAAAATATATTTAAAAAAGCAGTCACTGAATATCCCTTTGAGCATGGTGTATGAATTACACTTTGGATGGTGTGTCAATACACCCAGTCATTATCAAGATTACAGGCCTCTTTCCTAACTCAGTTGCCGGAGAGGAAGGAAATTGCTCAGAGATTTCACCATGAGGCCAATGGGGATTTTAAAACAGTTACAGAGTTTCATGGTTAAACATTGTATATACATTTTCAAGCATAAATCATGCTATGGGTATGCTTGTCATCATCAATGACAAGAGATGTTTTTTAAATAAAAAGAAACAGAATACAACTAAGTACAGGCAAAATCCTAGAGGAAAACCAGGTTCAGTTTTCTTTCCAACAGACAAAGGGAGACAAATTCACCTTTCAGTAGGAAAGATAACCTAAAAAACAAGACCAAATCTACATTGGAGTTGCTTAGCAAGACGACTGAATGTTCCCGAGTGGCCTAAATTACAGTTTTTACTTAAATTGTATTGAATATCGATGACAAGCCTTGGCTTCCTCGCAATGATCAACTTGAAAGAGTTTGAAGTATTTTAAAAAGAACAATGGGCAAATATTGTACAATCCAGGTATGCAAAGCTCTTATAGACTTACCCAGAAAAACTCACAAATGTAATGGCTGCCAAAAATGATTCTAACATGTATTGACTAAGTGTTTTGAATACTTACCTAATTAAGATAAACTCAGCAAAAAAAGAAACGTCTCTTTTTCAGGACCCTGTCTTTTAAAGATAATTCGTAAATATCCAAATAACTTCACAGATCTTCATTGTAAAGGGTTTTAACACTGTTTCCCATGCTTGTTCAATGAACCATAAACAATTAACGAACATGCACCTTAAGACACTAACAGCTTACAGACGGTAGGCAATTAAGGTAACAGTTATGAAAACTTAGGACACTAAAGAGGCCTTTCTACTGACTCTGAAAAACACCAAAAGAAAGATGCCCAGGGTCCCTGCTCATCTGAGTGAATGTGCCTTAGGCATGCTGCAAGGAGGCATGAGGACTGCAGATGTGCCCAGTGCAATAAATTGCAATGTCCGTACTGTGAGACGCCTAAGACAGCACTACAGGGAGACAGGACGGACAGCTGATCATCCTCGCAGTGGCAGACCACAAGTAACAACACCTGCACAGGATCGGTACATCTGAACATCACACCTGCGGGACAGGTACAGGATGACAACAACAACTGCCCGAGTTACACCAGGAACGCACAATCCCTCCATCAGTGCTCAGACTGTCCGCAATAGGCTGAGAGAGACTGGACTGAGGGCTTGTAGGCCTGTTGTAAGGCAGGTCCTCACCAGACAACACCGTCAACAATGTCGCTGGACCAGACAGGACTGGCAAAAAGTGCTCTTCACTGACGAGTCGCAGTTTTGTCGGATTCGCGTTTATCGTCGAAGGAATGAGCGTTACACTGAGGCCTGTACTCTGGAACGGGATTGATTTGGAGGTGGAGGGTCTGTCATGGTCTGGGGCGTTGTGTCATAGCATCATTGGACTGAGCTTGTTGTCATTGCAGGCAATCTCAACTCTGTGTGTTACAGGGAAGACTTCCTCCTCCCTCATGTGGTACCCTTCCTGCAGGCTCATCCTGACATGACCCTCCAGCATGACAATGCCCCCAGCCATACTGCTCGTTCTGTGCGTGATTTCCTACAAGACAGGGATGTCAGTGTCCTGCCATGGCCAGCGAAGAGCCCGGATCTCAATCCCATTGAGCATGTCTGGGACCTGTTGGATCGGAGGGTTAGGGCTAGGGCCATTCCCCCCAGAAATGCCCGGGAACTTGCAGGTGCCTTGGTGGAAGAGTGGGGTAACATCTCAGAGCAAGAACTGGCAAATCTGGTGCAGTCCATGAGGAGATGCACTGCAGTACTTAATGCAGCTGGTGGCCACACCAGATACTGACTGTTACTTTTGATTTTGACCCCACTTTTGTTCAGGGACACATTATTCCATTTCTGTTAGTCCCATGTCTGTGGAACTTGTTCAGTTTATGTCTCAGTTGTTGAATCTATGTTCATACAAATATTTACACATGTTAAGTTTGCTGAAAATAAACGCAGTTGACAGTGAGAGAATGTTTAAATGTATGTTAGAATTTTCCTTCCACTTTGACATTAGAGTATTTTGTGTCGATCGTTGACCAACAATGACAATTAAATCAATTTTAATCCCACATTGTAACACAAAAAATTTGTAAAAAGTCGAGGGGTGTGAATACTGTCTGAAGCCTGAAGGCATTGTATGTCAGTATCTTTCATTATGTCAGTATCTTTCAGTATGTCAGTATCTTTAAGCACGTCAGAGATGCTTTGCTCTACTTCTATTGCTATTACAACAATATTAATATCACCTCTACAGCTATTCTACTAATCACAGTGTTCTATTAATATCACTTATACAGCTATTCTACTAATCACAGTGTTATATTAATATCACCTCTACAGCTATTCTACTAATCACAGTGTTCTATTAATATCACCTCTACAGCTATTCTACTAATCACAGTGTTCTATTAATATCACTTATACAGCTATTCTACTAATCACAGTGTTATATTAATATCACCTCTACAGCTATTCTACTAATCACAGTGTTCTATTAATATCACCTCTACAGCTATTCTACTAATCACAGTGTTCTATTAATATCACTTATACAGCTATTCTACTAATCACAGTGTTCTATATCAACTCTACAGCTATTCTACTAA
This sequence comes from Oncorhynchus mykiss, assembly GCF_013265735.2. Classification (NCBI taxonomy): domain Eukaryota; kingdom Metazoa; phylum Chordata; class Actinopteri; order Salmoniformes; family Salmonidae; genus Oncorhynchus; species Oncorhynchus mykiss. Next base: position 5,142,276 of record NC_048583.1, on the reverse strand, counting down.
TCACAGTGTTCTATTAATATCACCTCTACAGCTATTCTACTAATCACAGTGTTCTATTAATATCACCTCTACAGCTATTCTACTAATCACAGTGTTATATTAATATCACTTATACAGCTATTCTACTAATCACAGTGTTCTATTAATATCACTTATACAGTTATTCTACTAATCACAGTGTTCTATATCAACTCTACAGCTATTCTACTAATCACAGTGTTCTATTAATATCACTTATACAGCTATTCTACTAATCACAGTGTTCTATTAATATCACCTCTACAGCTATTCTACTAATCACAGTGTTCTATATCACCTCTACAGCTATTCTACTAATCACAGTGTTCTATATCAACTCTACAGCTATTCTACTAATCACAGTGTTCTATTAATATCACTTATACAGCTATTCTACTAATCACAGTGTTCTATTAATATAACTTATACAGCTATTCTACTAATCACAGTGTTCTATATCAACTCTACAGCTATTCTACTAATCACAGTGTTCTATATCAACTCTACAGCTATTCTACTAATCACAGTGTTCTATTAATATCACCTCTACAGCTATTCTACTAATCACAGTGTTCTATATCACCTCTACAGCTATTCTACTAATCACAGTGTTCTATATCAACTTTACAGCTATTCTACTAATCACAGTGTTCTATTAATATCACTTATACAGCTATTCTACTAATCACAGTGTTCTATATCACCTCTACAGCTATTCTACTAATCACAGTGTTCTATATCAACTCTACAGCTATTCTACTAATCACAGTGTTCTATATCAACTCTACAGCTATTCTACTAATCACAGTGTTCTATATCACCTATACAGCTATTCTACTAATCACAGTGTTCTATATCAACTCTACAGCTATTCTACTAATCACAGTGTTCTATATCACCTCTACAGCTATTCTACTAATCACAGTGTTCTATATCAACTCTACAGCTATTCTACTAATCACAGTGTTCTATTAATATCACTTATACAGCTATTCTACTAATCACAGTGTTCTATTAATATCACTTATACAGCTATTCTACTAATCACAGTGTTCTATATCAACTCTACAGCTATTCTACTAATCACAGTGTTCTATTAATATCACTTATACAGCTATTCTACTAATCACAGTGTTCTATATCACCTCTACAGCTATTCTACTAATCACAGTGTTCTATTAATATCACTTATACAGCTATTCTACTAATCACAGTGTTCTATATCACCTCTACAGCTATTCTACTAATCACAGTGTTCTATTAATATCACTTATACAGCTATTCTACTAATCACAGTGTTCTATATCACCTCTACAGCTATTCTACTAATCACAGTGTTCTATTAATATCACTTATACAGCTATTCTACTAATCACAGTGTTCTATTAATATCACTTATACAGCTATTCTACTAATCACAGTGTTCTATATCAACTCTACAGCTATTCTACTAATCACAGTGTTCTATTAATATAATCTCTACAGCTATTCTACTAATCACAGTGTTATATTAATATCACTTATACAGCTATTCTACTAATCACAGTGTTCTATATCAACTCTACAGCTATTCTACTAATCACAGTGTTCTATTAATATCACTTATACAGCTATTCTACTAATCACAGTGTTCTATTAATATCACTTATACAGCTATTCTACTAATCACAGTGTTCTATTAATATCACTTATACAGCTATTCTACTAATCACAGTGTTCTATTAATATCACTTATACAGCTATTCTACTAATCACAGTGTTCTATTAATACCACCTCTACAGCTATTCTACTAATCACAGTGTTCTATATCACATCTACAGCTATTCTACTAATCACAGTGTTCTATAACAACTCTACAGCTATTCTACTAATCACAGTGTTCTATAACAACTCTACAGCTATTCTACTAATCACAATGTTATATTAATATCACCTCTACAGCTATTCTACTAATCACAATGTTCTATTAATATCACCTATACAGCTATTCTACTAATCACAGTGTTCTATAACAACTCTACAGCTATTCTACTAATCACAGTGTTCTATAACAACTCTACAGCTATTCTACTAATCACAATGTTCTATTAATATCACCTCTACAGCTATTCTACTAATCACAGTGTTCTATTAATATCACCTCTACAGCTATTCTACTAATCACAGTGTTCTATAACAACTCTACAGCTATTCTACTAATCACAATGTTCTATTAATATCAACTCTACAGCTATTCTACTAATCACAGTGTTCCATATCAACTCTACAGTTATTCTACGAATCACAGTGTTTTATATAAACTCTACAGCTATTCTACTAATCACAGTGTTCTATATCAACTCTACAGCTATTCTACTAATCACAGTGTTCTATTAATATCATCTCTACAGCTATTCTACTAATCACAGTGTTCTATATCACCTATACAGCTATTCTACTAATCACAGTGTTCTATATCAACTCTACAGTTATTCTACTAATCACAGTGTTCTATATCAACTCTACAGCTATTCTACTAATCAGAGTGTTCTATTAATATCACCTCTACAGCTATTCTACTAATCACAGTGTTCTATATCACATCTACAGCTATTCTACTAATCACAGTGTTCTATTAATATCACCTCTACAGCTATTCTACTAATCACAGTCTTCTATTAATATCACTTATACAGCTATTCTACTAATCACAGTGTTATATTAATATCACCTCTAGAGCTATTCTACTAATCACAGTGTTCTATTAATATCACTTATACAGCTATTCTACTAATCACAGTGTTCTATATCAACTCTACAGCTATTCTACTAACCACTGTGTTCTATATCACCTCTACAGTTATTCTACTAATCACAGTGTTCTATTAATATCACCTCTACAGCTATTCTACTAATCACAGTGTTCTATATCACCTCTACAGCTATTCTACTAATCACAGTGTTCTATATCAACTCTACAGCTATTCTACTAATCACAGTGTTCTATATCACCTCTACAGCTATTCTACTAATCACAGTGTTCTATATCAACTCTACAGCTATTCTACTAATCACAGTGTTCCATATCAACTCTACAGCTATTCTACTAATCACAGTGTTCTACATCACATCTACAGCTATTCTACTAATCACAGTGTTCTATATCAACTCTACAGTTATTCTACTAATCACAGTGTTCTACCTCTACAGCTATTCTACTAATCACAGTGCTCTATATTAATGTAATATTATGCCAGACAAACGGACTAAGGACTTTGAATAGCAGAAGCGGAATTGGTTTGGTTCCCACTGTGTCCCATCAAAGCTCTTTCATTTCTGACGGAGGTGATCATAGACGAAGGGGTTCAAGTATGTCTGCTTCAAAAGGTCAGGTAGGGTGGCAGGTAGCCTAGTGGTCAGAGCATTTGGCCAGTAACAGAAAGGTTGCTCGATTGAATCCCCGAGCTGAGAAGGTAAAAATCTGTCTTTCTGCCCCTAACCAAGGCAGTTAACTCACTGTTTCTAGGCCGTCATTATAAATAAACATTTCTTCTTAACTGACTTGCCAGGTAAAATAAAGTTTAAATTAAAAAAATGTCAAAATGAAAAAAAGGTCTCAAAACATATTACCATGACAAACATTTTTGCCCAAGTGTGTGTGTCGTTCATTAAAGATATGGGCCTCGGATGTATGTCCCTTTGTGTTTGACATTCAGTGCATAGAGTAGGACAACAAAGATATCTGGAATGGCCATAGAGTGAATGTATGATGATGCGTCAACATAGTCAGGGTCAATGCAAGGTTAGAGAGATTAATTCCATTCTGGAACAGAACTTATTCTCTGTGTGTCTCACCTCAGACTGACCCATAGTATGTATGCATCATGCACATCATCGCACGCACATACGCACACACACACGCATGCACGCACGCACACACACACACACACACACACACAAACAAACACACACACAAACAAACACACACACACACACACACACACACACAAACACACGCACAAACACACACACACACAAACACACAAAACAAACAAATTATTTGGAGTGGTATAACTGAATTTCCATTGATCCAAAATAGTAACAGTAATCCAAAATATTTGAACAGTAATCCAAAGCACCAGACTTTTCTAAACATAGAGAACTTTGAGAAGGGGGCTGGAAGCAAACCGGTAAAATATACACACAAAAAAAATGTCTATCGGTTTACTTGTTTATTAGCCAGGAAGTTAGGATTGAGGAATGTTTGTGTGAGCAGAGCTTCTTCCCGTTAACGCTGCTAAAACAGGAGTTTACGTCAGTGATGACTATTCCTAGATGGAAGGGAAGTAGGCTCCTGTTGTCTGTTAGTAGACTTTAACATCTTGCTCTATTATGGGATTTCTGTATATTTTTACCTTCTGTGATCCAGCCGATGATGCCTCACTTTTGGTCTTTTTCCAACACACTGGCTGTCTCCTGGTCCTATTTTAGGGTTCATTGCCAAGGTCAAGTTTCTCACTCTGTGAACAAGACAGACAAAGCATTCACTGATCTACATAGACCGCTTCCTCTGAGAAAACTTGGTGTCTAACATAATTACTCTATCCTGACGTTGTATACAGGTTTTTTTTAAAACATTTTTTTATAAAGACGCAGGTCTCTGAGTTTGGATACTATACTGGCTGCTTCCCCTGACTTGGTTTCGATATGACAGCTGCACACTTAAAAAATCTACAACGCTACCATTAACAATAGTCTAGTCAGCAGAACAGGCCTCTGGGCCAGTGATACAGTACAGTCAGTGACTCACAGTAGAGTTTACCCACAAACACTGTTCAGCATTGTCTTCAACCCAGAAGAAGGCCCTGCGTTGCTCAAAACGTTGGTTATGAGGTTTACCCATTAAATGGTTGGAAACATATATAGTGTCTTTCTTTCTATACAACATCATCCTCAAACAACATTTGAACAGGTCTCTCTAGCGAAACCTGTTTTGTATCTCAACGAAACAAAACAATACATTGTCTTTGATACCTCCTTCAATGGAAACATACCTACTGTACTGACATTGTATTCAAGAAGCATTTCATGCATGTCTGCTGTAACTTTCTTCCTGTGGAAACTAACCCACTGAACAGACTTACAGCGTTCCAAAGCCAACATGGCCGACACTTTATCACCCAGAAACTGGAATTTGAATGCTTATGTCGTGTCAGAGACCGTCCCTGTGTGTCTGACCCAAGTCATGGTGTGTGTTTTCTCCTTTGATATAATCTGTTCTAACTATAGATAGCAGAGGAGGGTGTGTCTGTGTACTGTAGTACACAAAGTCTGCTCAGGACACATGACTCAGTCAAACCCTATCTGGCAGAAGTAAATTACACACAGCTGGGAGAGACGTTGAAGTGCTGAAGAGAGCAACCATGAAGCACACAGGTAAACCCTATACTGGAAGTTGCACACAAGAGCTAAGAACATGATTATGAATAAACTCGCAAAACTGAAAATGCATTTCAAACCAGATTTGTTTGTGTTAGGCTTGAAATGTATTGAATTACATTGTAACACAATATTAACACAATGAATGCATTTTCACACCTAGGTGAGGACAAGGGAGTCCTTAGGATTAGGGGTGGCAGGTAGCCTAGCAGTTAAGAGCATTGAGCCAGTAACCAAAACGTCAATGGTTCGAATCCCCGAGCTGACTAGGTAAAAAAAGATATATATATGCTGATGTGCCCTTGAGCAAGGCACAAGTGTAAAAGGATTAGTCTGTGGATGACTCCTATCATTCAGGGTAGGCTATAAGCTCAAGGGACAGTATGAGAAATGAAAACAATGTGAAAGTAGAACTAGGGCACAGTGGCTCCCTCTCATCGGAGCATAGTGAAATACCACATGTTGGCACGGTTAATACGCCAGAAACAAGAGGTTATTAATATCATCAGTGTGTCTCGTCAGGGTGAGTGGGAGAGTTGGCTGGCTCATACTGTCTCTGTCTGCCTGTAGAAGCATGGGATCCCACAGGGTGGAGGCAAAGCCAAGCATATGCAGTCAGACAAGCATCTCTGACAACACTTCTATTCAACTGAAACAACAACGCACATACTGCACACTCTTACGTGTTTGTTATAGAATATGTTGTGATCAATTCAAACTGAAACCCCCCCGGGAAACAGAAACTATACCTATTACTGAAACTGACAACTGAAATCAACTACTAATCACTTTGTAGCGGTATTTATCAGAGAGGGGTAGAGAAAGATTTTGTTCGGGCGCCAGGCAGGTATTAACCATGCCGAAAGGAAAAGAGTAGAATAGAGAGAGTACCACTACCAGACCCACACACATCAGCAGAAGAGACTGCCTAGAGTGTAGCCTGTTTACCAGATAGTGGAGAGAAGAGAAAATACACACCATATAAAACCCACATCACAGCACAGGGGTAACCCCAACAAGAATACCTCATACAATAATAATAATACTAGATTTTGCCACAACTTTTCCTGTACACATTTTCAGAATTCATAAAGATAAATTATTCAACATTTAAGGCTCTCGAATGCTCAAGATTATTTTGAAGTGGTAAAGGATGGAAGTGCTGGCAGGGTGTGAAACAGTCAATAGAAAGGGGCTTTCAAGAAAACAGCCCAGACAAGGTGACATCATTCATCTGGAATCAGAATGGAGGTATTCCCCTTCTTGGCTTGTCTGGGAAGTGTTGGATCATTGGGCAGTAGGCAGCACTAAGATGTTAGGGGAATGTTAGGGAATATTCAGCATAGTCGTGGTTTAAATAGAGTTCAGGACATTGGATTTGCAGGAGGAGGGTTCACATTTTTGACATGTTTTCATTCATTGCTAAGGCCACCGTGCAAAGTCCAAATATTCCTATTCAGGAGGAAGACCAAGACAACCTAGTTATCACTTTAAAAGCAGTTTCTCTTCAACGATTACAGAGGCTTCTATCTAAAGTCCTCCTGTCTAAGCAAATGTGTTCATTTTAGCACTGAGCAGGAGATTTTTCTAACCATGGAGTTCAAAGCCCTCTGATGTCATCATCCTGCATCCAAGCCCCATAGAGAAAAACCGCCGAGTCAGTCAGAGCACTTTGATGAGGGGCTGGGCCTGTTATTAAAACTGATCTTCAATGTTTAACTGTCTTCAAAGCACATTCCTGACTATGTAAAAAAATGTCTGTTGTGTACCCTGCTGTAGTTTGGATGTTTAGAGTACACGAATGGGCTTGACCTATACACTTTATTAGGCCTTATTGTACGGAGGAGTCCTTTTTTAACTCGCGCGCGGCATCAATAGTGAAGGGGGACTTCCAAACCAACTCACCTCCGCCCACGCCAAACCTCAATCACGACAGGCCACGAACCCTCAGACTATTAACACAATGGCATTCCACACAGAACACATAATGTACATTTACCCAGACAGACCTGACAACAAGGCAGGGAGCGCCTTGACACACGCTTACTCTTCATTCATCATCATCCTCAGTTAAAATAATCTCGCTACCATAGAATCTTCTCAAGATCGAGAGATTCCACTTTGGCCTTAGACGAATAAGAACAAACATTTTCCCTTTTGCTTTTGATTAGCTGCATATGGATTTTATTTATTTAGTGAATGCAAATTCCCTAAGTCAAGTCCTTCAAATTGCTTCCGGTCCTTCTGGAGAATGTGGAATCACACACACTAACAGCCAAAACTTTGTTTTTGCTCTTGCTGCTTCTATATGAATATAGCATATACAGTAGCATATACAGTAGCATATACAGTAGCATATACAGTGCCTTCAGAAAGTATTCACACTCTTTGACTTTTTACACATTTTGTTGTGTTACAAAGTGGGATTCAAATGGATTGATTAAATTGTCATTTTTTTGTCAACAATCTACACAAAATACTCTGTAATGTCAAAGTGGAAGAAAAATGTGAACATATAAAGAAAATATGAAAATATATCTTGATCCGATAATTATTCAACCCACGTTAGAATTACCTTTGGCAGCGATTACAGCTGTGAGTCCTTCTGGGTAAGTCTCTAAGACCTTTCCACACCTGGATTGTGCAACATTTGCCCATTATTCTTTAAAAAATTCTTCAAGCTCTGTCAAATTGATTGTTGATCATTGCTAGACAACCATTTTCAGGTCTTGCCATAGATTTTCAAGCACATTTTATTCAAAACTGCAAGTTGGCCACTCAGGAACATTCACCGTCTTATTGGTAAGCAACTCCAGTGTAGATTTTGCAATTTTGCCTGTGCATTGCTATATTCCATTTATTTTTTATTCTGAAAAACTCCCCAGTACTTAATGATTGCAAGCCTACCCATAACATGATGCAGCCACCACTATGCTTTAAAATATGGAGAGTGGTACTCAGTAATGTGTTGTATTGGATCCCAAACATAACATTTTGTATTCAGGACAAAAAGTGATTGTTTTGCAGTATTACTTCAGTGCCTTGATGCAAACAGAACGCAAGTTTTATAATATTTTGTTCCTGTACAGGCTTCCTTCTTCTTCTCTAGTGTTGTAGAGTAACTACAATGTTGTTGATACATCCTCACTTTTCTCCTATCACAGCCATTCAACTCTGTAACTTTTTAAAGTCACCATTGGCCTCATGGTGAAATCCCTGATTGGTTTCCTTCCTCACCAGTTAGTAAAGGACACCTGTATATTTATAGTGATTCAGTGCATTGATACAACCATCCAAAGTGTAATTAATAACTTCACCATGCTTAAAATTATATTCAATGTCTGCTTTTTTTTTACCCAACTACCAATAGCTTGCCCCTTGGAAAACCTCCCTGGTCTTTGTGGTAGAATCTGTGTTTGAAATTCACTGCTCGACTGAGGGACCTTACAGATAATTTTATGTGTGGGGTACAGAGATGAGGTAGTCATTCAGAAATCATGTTAAACACTATATTGCACACAGACTGAGTCCTAACCCTAACTTATTATGTGACTTGTTAAGCACATTTTTACTCCTGACCTTATTTAGTTTTGCCGTAACAAAGCGGTTGAATACTTATTGACTCAAGACATTTCAACTTTTAATTTTTAATTTATTAGCAACATTTTCGAAAAACATAATTCCACGTTGACATTATGGGGTATTATGTGTAGGCCAGTTACAAAAATTATCTCTGTAAACACAACAAAATGTGGGAAAAGTCAAGTGTTGTGAATACTTTCTGAAGGCACTGCAAGACCTTTGAAAGTCCAGGACCTCCACATCCTGCTTCTTCACCTGGCTTATGGTCTGAGACCACCCACCCGGGCAGCTGATGAAACGGAGGAGTATTTCTGTATAATTACGCCCTTTTGTGGGGAAAACTCATTTTGATTGGCTGGGCCTTGCTCCTCAGTGGGTGGGCCTATGCCTTCCAAAGCCCACCCATGGCTGCACCCTGCCCATTCGTGAAATTCATAGATTAGGGCCTAATTTATTTATTTCAATTGACTGATTTCCTTTGAAATAGTTGCATGTTGCTTTTATATTTTCGTTCAGTATATAACGTGCACAATTGCTTTAGCCTACATTATTGAATACATCAATAGGTGCATAGCAAACAGACATGTTCCTCAATAGTATTGACATTGAGGTTATAGGTCTACATTCAGAAAACAGCTGAGTTCTATGGTGATTGCCACCTGCTGTGTCATAACGCGGGTGTAACCAGCATTCTGTACTATCGGAGCGTGTAGTGAGGCACGCGTTGCAATAATATCTGCCAGAGACGGTGATACATTGTAGCAGTAGATTGCAGCGCATACAATTATTTTATAACAACAAATGTGGCGACATTGTAGCAGCATAGGTTTCATATTGATATCCAACACCTTGGTTATAGACGATTTTGACGAAGCATTTGTCCCACTGTTTTTCCACTGTAAACTCTACAGTCAACAAACTCGCTCTCTTCCTGGTACTGTGTTCTTTAGAGCTCAAAAAGAGCATGCGCGACTGGTTAGATCTGCTGCAGAATGACGTCAGCAATTCAAAACACAGGCAAGTCCAGACACACTACCGTCTGATCGGTCATACGATGTACGCTTTAATTTATTCTAGCCAACTGACCGAGGATCTTTCTATCACGTTACATGCGAATGAAGCCTGAAAGAGGAAACGTCAACGACTGTTTAGGCTTTTTTTCGAATGAATATAATTTTGCGCGAGATGTCCGGATATTAACATTGTGAAGCTACCTGTCAAAGGAATCTGTGAAGTGCTGGACTGTTATTGACACGAGCCGAGCGGTGTTATCTCTGCTCATGACGATGCCTCTCGAGGATGATCTAGCCTCAGCAGCCGCGACTGGCAACACCAATCGTGTTAAAATTCTATTACAAAGTGGAGTGGACGTCAACGGTGTAAACTGCTTTGGACGGACACCTCTGCAGGTAAGTGTCTCGCGCTACGCTCTAGTCGTCGTGCCTATTGGTTAAGATCGTGTCGTGATTATTGTAAAAGAGAGTAAATATTCAACGGTGTCATCAATATTTTAACGTTGCAGAGACTGCCCATGCCGCTTTGTTTTAAAAAAATCGACTGTTTTAGGTTGAAAACATAAACTGCCTTAACAAATTACTAGAATAGCATGTCATACTGTGAAATTATTTGCATGGGAGCTATATTACCTTTGTTATATATTCTATATATTTTAATGTGCTTTATTTGCGTCATAGTTTATAGTCTTTTGCGCCTCAGAAACCGAGTGATGGGAATGGTGTGCAATTGCCCGTGGTTTCTATAGGCCTGCCATTCACTTTTATAAAGTCCAAATTGTTACTTCTATTGTTGGAAATATTTCCATGAGTTTGTCTTTCAAATAAACATAGAAATAATTCGATATTATACTCTATCAAAATGGTCCATGGCATTACCATTGTAAGCTATATCGGGGCAATGGAGGATGCATGCAGGTCACCACACCCAACCTTACAAACTCAAAATTGCTCTCCCAAAAATGGCCAAAGTTATCCATATAACATGATATATCTTATTTTAAATTATTAATATGTTCAGATTTAATGACTTACTCTAAAAATACAAAACAATGTCCTCGGGCTGCTATCAAAATGCCAATGCTGACTCTTCCTATCTATATTTGGCCTTAACTTTGATAGCCCTACATTTTTAATGCTTTTTAGGTTTGCTACAATACGAAAGGTGTGGCTGCAATTAAAATAAGTAAAATTGAAATCATAAGAAATTGTAGGCCGACTTATACCCTTTAACAATGTTATAGCATCAGTTGGGCCTAACTGCTTTTTTTGTCATTTATATCCATTATTATATTGTTATTAAATTGTTATTATTTTGTTATTATATTGTTATTAAATTGTTAAGTGAATAACAGCACCGACATTGTTGGATCATTAAAACACTTTAAACAATCTGAAACGAAAAGCATGCGCTTTTATGGTCTGATAGAACTATAGGCATAATGTATTATTTAGTGTTATTCAAATGCCCCTCTAAATAACGTATTACACACCATGGCAACATTATTTTCCTCGCAAATATTGGCATATTTATGAAATATTCTAGCAGAAGATCTGTAAGTAAAATCAACTTGATTTGTATTTCCTAGGTGATGATGATGGGCAGTTCACCAGTGGCGCAGTTGTTACTAATGCAAGGAGCGGATCCTAATATCGCAGACCGACACACTGGGACAACGCCGTTACACGATGCCGCCAGGATGGGCTTTTTGGACACGGTAGAGATCCTTGTCCAATTCCTCGCCGATCCGAACAGCCGGGACAATCGGAACTGCCGGCCAATCGATTTGGCAATAGAAAGTGGACATAGTAATGTCGTTGCGTTTCTGAAGGCTTTGTGAAATCAAAGATGCGTTGTATTTATTTGTGTGACGATTTTATTGTATAGAATACGGATGTATATTCTAGACCCATTCATTTCTTAAATAGTTTTTTTCTCGATAAAAAAAATGTTTTATTTATGCCTCTCGAAGAGTATTGCACTTATGCACTTAATCAACGGTTTGTTAATTAGGCTTAAGATTTATAAGTACATGTAACATTTGTTTTTAGTGTTAAGTTGTCATTTTTTTGTTTGTTATTTTAAATCATGTAATAATCACAGATAGACTGCTTTGGCGTTGCTATAGGAAAATATATACTCTACAATATTGATAAGGTGAGGAATTTACTTTACCAAAAATAAAAGCACACTGGTATTGATACCTTCAGTACACCCGTTTGAACTTTTGATTGGATAAATAATTGTTTTTATCAAATTGCATTAGGCCTATATGATGAGTTTGTATCTTATTTTAGAATTTAACTCTTCTAAAATAACGAATTATTAGAAACCCAAAAGTAAAAATGTGGGGTATGGATTTGTGTATTTTGATAATAATCCATAATCGTTTATATTAAGACAAGTGTTATTGGACATTTGGAAATGGGTCTGGACTTCCTGTAGATAAAGCTGATGATGTTTGGATTTGGAATAATTCCGAGAACATTGTTTCATGCCAAACCTAAATTTGGTCACTTCGATTCTGAATTATTTAAGTAGACATACCTACTTAAATATGTATTAATTTAGGCTATAATTAACTATTTATTGAGCTCAATTTGAAATCCATAAGTTTCGCTACAATGCATCGACATTGAACGAAATGTTTAACTTTTCATCAAAAGGAAATTATCTAAATAATGGAAGGATCTAGACCACAATGAATTAGCGTGTCCATTCGTGAGATAAGGTGTGTCCCTTCAGCTCGATAACCAACTATTTACTTGTTATTTGTACAACTTAAACCTTTTATTTAGGCCTAATATAATGGGAACATTCTTGTTCTGTTTAAACGAATGTTTGGATAGGCTGCGATAACTATTGTGTTTATTTAACATAGATTACACCCCTCAAACTCAACTCTGGACCTCGAAGCCAATTCCACTAAGTTTTTTCGTTGTTCCCCTCTAATCAGGGACTGATTTAGACCTGGGTCACAAGGTGGGTTCAATTTAAAATCAGGTAGAACAGAAAAGCTACAGGCTCCGGTCCTCGTAGGGTAAGAGTTGAATACCCCTGGCCCTACACAATAGCCCAGTTATTTCAAATTCAATATCATTAAAGGTATTTATATTTCACTGTGAAATAAACACTCACGAGACTGTGTGTAACTTACTGTACAAGAGTAGATGGCAAAGTGGGCGTCGCCTGAAAATTCTAATAGTACATTGTACTAATAATGCAAGAATTTGGTTAATGGGCCTAATATGCCTACTTTTTGCTTGAATATAATTTATTTATCGTTCCGCCATGTTGCTACATTTTATTTGAAAGGTCAATTTAAAACTAGACCATTGTAAAATCAAAAGAAAGCGCTCTCTTTTGGGGTCAAAACACACTTGCTTTGTGTATGAGAGAAGCATAACCAAAGCATTGGATGTCGACGTATGACGCCCCGTGCAATTTCTCTTATCATTTCGCACCAGGCCAGCGGGAAGCCACAAATAACTTTGGGACACTGGTACAAAATGTTGCATGCACGATCAACAAGGCAGGAATGAATGCTTAGAGCCCCGCCATTCGTGCTCAGTCTGACTGAAATCATGTTATTAGCCTATTAGACTATTTTAGCTCTTCTTGAAGTTTGTCATTTAAAAGTATTTATTTGCGTGCGTTAAGCTGCATCATGTTCACTACCTCTAGTCAGTCTACTTCCTGATCTTCATCTTTATCCGAGTCAAAAGTATTTGAATGGTGACAACTTGTCACTAAAGGTACAGTACCAAGATGAGATAAAGGGAGAATCTTATAAGCATCTGGCATTTTGCAAAAGTACCTATCATTTCACTTGTAACAGAAGAGTGACATTATGCAAACATAATGACAGGAAGTCCAATGTTGAGCCATATGCGTCGCTTCAAACAAGTGTTAAGTTAAGGTTCTAGCTAACTTCCTGATTAAAAAAAATGAAAGCACATTTCCAATCTACATAACTTTATTGATTTTGTCACACTTGCAAACACATTTGACCTGTACATGCAGTCTAACACAATCATAACTGAATATCCACCATCATGTTGACTGTTAAGCCTACTTCCTGAAGTGAACCCTATTAGCACGTTATAATACTGCAGCTGTGAATCCATGTAAAAATAAATGCTAGGTTAACATGAAGTGTTTTGAAGATAGTTTTAGATGATCCCGTCACATGATATGAGACAGATCGATAATGCCCTCAGTGGAAGTCTTAATGAAACAAGGCCTTTTATTTTATGGAAAGTATATGAGCCATGAATCCACTATTCCCTCACCTAATAATTAGGAGTAAAGAGCCACGAATCTATCAACAATGTGGTTTGACCTTGTTTCAGGGCAACAAAGTGGAAAAACAGTATGGTGAAGTTGGTCCTAGTCACTGGTCTTCAGCCAGTTTAGCATTTCCCCCACTAAATGGTTAGGATTGGGGAAGCTGATCCTAGATATGTACCTAAACTAAACTTCACCCCAGAGCCGGATAAACAGGCTTGAGGCTTTATCAACGGAAGTGGCAGTTGCTTTTGATTGAATGTCCTGTTCCAATTATACTCGGTGCAAAAGTCTTGTTGGTCATAGACATGTACAGACCATAGCGGTTACAAACAATCCATGAAAACAACCAACTAAGTCCTTTAACCTTTCTTTCAGAAGACATACTTTAATGCGTAGTTACATTCTAAAATGTATCTACAGTATGAAAACATGGCTGAACAGTATACAAACAGTGACTCATATATATATATAGAGAGATAGAGATAGAGAGAGAGAGAGAGAGAGAGAGAGAGAGAGAGAGAGAGAGAGAGAGAGAGAGAAATGTTTACCCTTATTTTAGCAGGGATCTTTTAGGTGACCACAGAGTCAGGACACCTATCTTAAAGACGGCACCCTACACAGGGAAATTTCCCCAATCACTGCCCTGAGGCATTGGGACCTTTTTTTTTGGACCAGAAGAAAGAATGCCTCCTATTCACCCTCCAACACCACTTCCAGCAGCATCTGGTCTCACATCCATGAACATCCAGGAAAAACCCTGCTTAGCTTCAGAGGCAAGCCAGCAGTGGGATGCAGAATGGTATGCTTCTGGCAAACGATGTAATGTTACTCAAATGTGTTGTGAAATCCTGGCAAATGTACAGTAATGAAAACATGCATATCAGGCACTTTCTTGTGATTCACTGATGAGGAATCGAGAGAGAGAGAGATGAATCCATTGTTGGTATTGGTGGCTGGTGTGTTGCAAGTCATTCTCTGATATACAGGGGTGGCGAGAGGCTTTTCGGTGGTTCTCAATGTTGTTTTGGTAGCATTATTGAGGATTGGGCTGTTGTCTGAAAGAAACCAAACACACACTAAATAGTAGCAGAGGTACTAACAAAAACAGTTTAGAAAATATACATATCGCAATCTGTTAGTAAAACAAACTAATACGTTTGTTTTGAGTGGTTGCGTCACGAAGCATGCCATACTGGAATTTCTGTTTAGCACGTCAAATTACAGTCACCATCTCACTGACTGAAGTGTCAGTAACGAAGCGAGGGTAAGCCTAAGGGCCTTTACATTATGGCTCATTGGGTTCAGAGACAGGTGTCCTGAGGGAAATCACCTTGAACACCAGACCTGGGTTCACATAGCATTTATTTCTTATCACTTTTGGGACTATTCCATTAGTTCTATAAGCAGGATTCAGTAGGTTCAGAGCTAGACGTCCTAAAATACATCCCCTTTAAATACAGACCAGAAGCCTAACATGGAGGCATCAAGACAGGTCATCATATTATCATTATGCATCCAATGTGGATGCAGGCCGACTCAGCAGTGAGTAACTGTGAATAAGCAGTGAGTAACTCAGTGAGAATGTGCTTACTGAGCATTTGACCTAGTAGAAAGACATTGAACAGCACCAGCTCTCCTACATACCCATATGGTTGTACGTTGCCGTGTTGACTTGGTATGATGGGAAAAAAATAAAGCACTTAATTGCCTGAGGATAAATAATGTTTAATTATACTTATTTCTATTCAAACCCCCCTGTAGAGATGAACCTGGGTACATTACAATGGTAAATCTTACCTTCAGAGCCTTTATGGTGTGGGTCCAGTCCTCCTGGGTGCAGATCAAGGGGATAGCAGTGAGCAGGATACTGCTGGCCTTGTTGGCATTCTCCTTCATAGTCTTCAGGACGTTGTCGACGCAGACCTTGGACAACCAAGAAATACATTTAATGAATATGTTTTATTGTGGGATTGAGGTGCTGATCTCTGTAAAGTCTAGTCACCTTCTGAATATGGAGAATGATGGCGACTGACAGCCTTAAACACCTGCAAGACCAAAGGAGGTGCCTCACAATGTGAGACATTGTCAAAACGTGTTTTTAATACATGAGTACATTTCTTCTTGTCAATATCCTGGCTGCTACACCATTTCTCTCTTTCATTTTAAGAAGAGTAATAGTAGTTCCCGAGTGGCGCAGTGGTCTTAGACACTGCATCTCAGTGCAAGAGGCTTCACTGCAGTACCTGGTTCGAATCGAAGCTGCATTACATCCAGCCTTGATTGGGAGTCCCATAGGGCAGAGCACAATTGGCCCAGTGTTGTCTCGGTTTGGCCGTCCTTACTGTAATGCAGCTTCTATTCGAACCAGGTACTGCAGTGAAGCATCTTGCACTGAGATGCAGTGTCTAAGACCACTGCGACACTCGGGAGCTACTATACCCGGACGACACTGGGCCAATATATATAAAGTTTGTTTTTACAGTATAACCAAGGCTGTTGGAAGCAGGCGTTCATAAAAATAAAAAAAATCTGTGGAAACTGACAACAAAAACGCCCACCTGAACACACAAATACCTTGCTTAATTACATGCGTGTAAGGGTTTGGAGAGGTATAGATATAGTACTATAGATATAGTAGCTCCCGAGTGGCGCAGTGGTCTTAGACACTGCATCTCACTGCAGTACCTGGTTCGAATAGAAGCTGCATTACAGTAAGTAATATCCATGATATTATCGTCCATTACTATCGCTGATGAAAATTCACACCTCAGTAATCTGACAAGAGTCATCGTGAAAGATCGTAGTGCCACGCCTGGACAGTCACAGAGCCGGTCGAACACGTTAAGACCTGGAGCTACTGTCAACATTACTTTCACTTTCCTTTCTTACCCGTCTCGTGATTGTCTCCAGGCAACCGCATTCGAACGTCAACTTCATTTTGAACTTGGGCGCAACATTTTTTAATTCTTTCAACCCAAGCCTCAATTGAAATATTGTGAGGTACAAAATAAACACATCTGTGAATTAAAGCTCTTTGCCCAGTTCACAGACATCCTACACTGTACTGTAGCCTACAGGTTCAGTTTGAGTGCGCAATGAGCATGGTTCAATACCAGGCATTTATTTCATACTACGTTTTCCATGTGTTTTGAGCCTTCATGCGTTTTAGGATTTACACCTTGCAGGGTGTAATACGGGGTGCTCTGAAAGCTAGGCCCGTCCTCTTTAAACATTGGCAGCTAGCCCGTGGAGTGATTTCTACAGGACAGTTTGCTTAGATAAGACTATAAAATAAGACCGGTATGAAACACCTGTACTCCTTAAAGCATGGTATAGCTAACAGCTAAAGTAAAAGGGAGTATGAAAATCACTAAAGATATGCGAATGGTCTGTTAAACCCTTGCCTGTTGTGTAATTACCTACCTCTGTCCTTCACTCCATCATCAGTAGTAATGACAACACATGACAATAACTGAAACACAGAGAGTGGTATCAATCTCTGTCAGACAGAGAGTGATGTGTCCATGGAGACTTTGGACACAGCAGCTCCAATGACATCAAGATTATATCCCAAATAGCACCTGGTCACCTATTTAGTGCACTACTTTTGACCAAGCAAGGGCTGCATCAAGATGTGATACATATAGCTACTTACAGTGCATTAAATAATGATACAACCCCATTATAATACATACAAAGCCATGACTCCACAGGATAAGATCAACATGGTTGAGGCAATGCAGGATATAAGGCAATCCTTTTCACTATTAACATTTAGATTGGAGCAAAACATGTAAACAATTTAATCTAATCATACATGTATTATTGGCTACATTGAGATAACTACTATAATGAATTCAGAGAAATTGTTCCTACACTGTCGACTAGGCTAAATGCCATGTAGCTCCAGACAGCATGCCGTTTATAACAAGACGATACAGTTGGGGTGTGCCACCCAAGATAGTACGTTACCATGGAACTCCTCAAGGGACATTCACTTATACAACCTTTTAATGATTGATGCACTACAACATAAGACCAAGTTACTTTGTGAAATGTAGCACAGTGACCACAACATATGACCAGCAAAAAACATTTGTTGTTGTTGTGTGCCCTAATGAACACACCCCTGAACTGAGGGTCTGTTTTGTTGTGATCTCTCAGGCCCTGTGGACAACTGTATACCGGTGACTCAACCTCAGCTGGCAGGACTCACACCGGAGGCTGGCAGGCTCACAGCGAGGGAAGGCGTAGATAGGGCGGAAGGATGTGGCGAGAGGGTGTGCAACAGGAGGGGGAAGGAGGGGGAGGGGTGGCCAGAAGGTCAGCTGCAGGAACTAGGAAGGGGAAGCCGAGCCTCCCCCAGACATAATTTATCAACTGGATAGTGGGTGACAGTCACTCACTCGGAAGCTGTTGTGTGTGTGTGCGCATGCATGTGGTACTTCAGAGTGATATAATAATCAGGCGGAAGAATTAGAAACGTAAACAGTTGCTTGTAAAATGCTGACGAGGAGGAAATTTATACCAGACAAAATGTCATTGTGCAATTTCAAATCCCGAAAAATACTATTTGCATTAGTTTTTCTACAGCTTTGTGACAAAGGCATGTGACTATTTAGTTATTAACTTGAGACATTTTGAATTCCTGCTTTGTTTATGTACAAATATAAATGCATTTAAATCAGATTGAGTCGACCTCTAGGTCAGTGTGACAGCTGGAGTACACGTAGAGAGCCGTAAAACAGAATGGTCACTTCAGCCCTCATGTCGTGGACGTTTTAGACACACTACCAAACAATGGCTCTTACTGATGGAGAAGTGACTAACTACACACAGGATATTAAGGAAAAAAGGCTAGTTCTCAAAATTCAGGGAGAAATCGTTCTATGAAGAATGTTCATGGAATTCACTGACGGTGACCTCTAACCTACATTTGATTTGACTCTAAATACCACGTGAGTGAAAATGTCATGTCACCTTGTCAAGAATGTGATGGAAAAGACCGGAGCCCTGAGAAATTGAAACAATGAAAGCAGTAAGTGTTTTACTGTGGTAAAAATAAAAAGCTCTGACGCATTTCAGTTCTTAGTCACTCATTTTTTGCCTAATATTGCAGTTGGAAATGTCCAGCTGCTGTGAAAGCGGATGTAAGACATATTACCAAGTAACAAGACAATTGACCACATGCAGTACATGAATGCGTCATCTTAGTGAAACGGGTGCATTTGCATAACAATTTTCCAGATAACCTGTGTTGTGGTGCAACTGAAAATTGAGGACATTCCAAAACATCTCTCCTCGAAACAGTTACAGAACCTCACACACACACACTTGGGTAAACGCTTCTTCCCTGCGGCCTGGGTAGCTGACTAGCGGCTGCAAGCCACTGTCGGCGTTGGGTGTCGATGCATATCCATCCCACTGCGTGTTTGACACTCTCTTCCTGTCTTCCCTGTCCTCTCATACTAACTTTCCTATCAATAAAATATGTAATGGAATAAAATCTCCACACACTTAGGATCAATGCACACATTTCATTGCATTTTGCACACACTGTATATAGACTTAATTTTTTTCTACTGTGTCATTGCATTGTTTGTGTTATTGGCTTGTTTATTGTTTATTCCATGTGTAACTCTGTTGTTGTCTGTGTCACACTGCTTTGCTTTATCTTGGCCAGGTCGCAGTTGTAAATTATAACTTGTTCTCAACTGGCCTACCTGGTTAAATAAAGGTGAAAAAAATAAAAATAAGGCTAAGCTTTCGGTTGCAAGACCTTCATCAGAGCATACAATCAATTTAAAAAAATACGATGGGGAGGGAATTTCCACACAAAACAAAAACTCACAGCCTCCTCATGCTCCTTCCAGCAGTCGTAGTCGGTGGCCATGGCGATGCTAGCATAGCAAAGGCCCGCCTCCTTGGCGAGGACCACCTCGGGCACGCTGGTCATGTTGATAACGTCAGCACCCCACTGGCGGAACATCAGGCTCTCGGCACGCGACGAGAAGCGAGGGCCCTCGATGGTGAGCACCGTACCCTGCGGGTGGCACTTCACCCCCAGGCCGCGCGCCACCTCCAGCAGCACCTGGGCATGGGGAGGGAGAGGCGTGACGTCATTTTCTAGGAGAGAGTGGTCAGTGTTTTTGTCAATGCCCATGTTTGTGTGTTTTATGAACACTTAGAAAGGAAATAATTGTAACTATGCAAAGCCTCACTACACACCAAAAACAGCAATCAAAAGTTCCAATGGACAGGCGGCTGGTAGCACCTTAAATTGGGAAGGACAGGCTCATAGTAATGGCTGGAATGGAAGGAATGGAACAGTATTGAACATCAAACACAGTTTCCATGGTTTCCAGGTATTTGATACCATTCAATTTACTCCGTTCCAGCCATTTATGAGCAGTCCTCCCCTCACAAGCATCCTGTGTTCCAATGACATAACATTCACTCACTCCCCAGCAGGCAACACCCACCACTACAACATTTACATTGTAGTGGCAGGGGTTGATTTGGACCAGGCCACAGACACCGGTCTAGGTGCTAGTGGTTGATTTGGAACGGGGCCGTGGACACTGACCTCCCTGGTCCGGGTGCAGAAGGGCTCAGCCATGGGGATGTGAGACACGCCTGGAGGACTGGTGGGCCGCCCGTCGTACAGCGTCTGGGCCCTCTTTGTCGTCCTGGGAGGGAGGGAGGACACACAGGAAATGACAGGTCAGTGACAAGGGTTGGGTTCAACAACTCTGCTACCTTGTCTCACTCAGGGGCAAAACAAGAAGAACTCTGCTACCATGTCTCACTCAGGGGGCAAAACAAGAAGAACTCTGCTACCATGTCTCACTCAGGGGGCAAAACAAGAAGAACTCTGCTACCATGTCTCACTCAGGGGTCAAAACAAGAAGAACTCTGCTACCATGTCTCACTCAGGGGTCAAAACAAGAAGAACTCTGCTACCATGTCTCATTCAGGGGGAAAAACAAGAAGAACTCTGCTACCATGTCTCACTCAGGGGGCAAAACAAGAAGAACTCTGCTACCATGTCTCACTCAAGGGTCAAAACAAGAAGAACGTACCTGCTGGCAGTTATTCTGGTGATAAAAATGAGAACTTGGGAGAATTTCTCTCTTCCGTTTAACACTTCACTTCCTGTCTGACTTTAGTTTCCTCGCAGTGCATAAAATACTTTATCAAACACATTCTAAGATCCTATAAATAGACTACAATCTTACAGGGTAGGCCCAGAGTGACTAAATTCTACAGCAAATGGTGGTATTTTTCTCTCTTTCAAGGTTAGAGTTGTGCAATGTGGCAACAATGGTGTCAGAATGTGAAAGGCATTCATCCTGTCACTGTAGCAAAAAACAAAGTGTTTCTCATCCACAAGTAGTCATCATCACAATGACTAATACATGCTGAACGGATCAGGGTCTTAATAACAAGCCGGTGCTTTGCAACAACTGGCCCTCACAATACAGAAGACAAACAAATCCCCATAGAAACTGAGAATAAAATATTTCATGGCTGCAGACATTGAAACGAGCCAAATTGTTTAGCAATGTGGACTAAATCTGGGAATTACTGCATGGAATCCCCCAAAACCCTTAAGAGGAGGAGGAGGTGACTAGTTATTAACCCTTTCCACTCGCACCCATATACAGATTGAAAATGGCAGATTTGGGCACTGATAAATGCCTAAATTAGATTTGAGTGGCTGTACAAGTAACATGTTATAAAATGACAGAGCTCAGCACTGTATGGGTTTGACTGACACGTTGTCCCCATACCTCCTGCTAATTGGGAAACCTTTGCACATGTTTTATTGTCTTGAGTGAGGGAAATGCTGTAAATAAGAGGACTCAATGTATTTTGAAAGATGAGACGTTGAGGATTATAGTAAATTGAGCGTTGATGTCATGTTAGCCATGTTGTCAATAGAACAGCTTTTAAATGATGCCCACCTGTCCCAGATGCGATTTATAATGGAGCGTTTTTTGATTGCGTAAACCTTAGTTGTGTGATGGCGGGGATGCAGGGCTGTGTTCCAAACAACTACAAGTGTGCTGCTCTAGTTCCTCAACAGCACAGCTAGAAGAGCTCAAAAAATACTTGTCATAAAGTGCATTGAAATTACATATGAACTGTGTACACTTTGGAAAGGTGTGTGGCCACTTGGAGAAACCAGTTAGTCCGCTCACTCAAACCCTTGTCATTTTTTTGTCTTGTGTTGCACCTACCCCACATTTTCCAGGAATATTCTTATCATGTCACTGAATGTATCCAGAATATGATCGGATTGTTATTAACAAATGTGGCGAAAAGTACAGTAAATGTAAAATGCACATAACAGTGTAATGTTTGGATTCAGTCTCGTGTCAGGAGAACTGTTGTGTCCTCAACTTTGGTCTAATATTTTCCCCATGATCTTTGAACTGTTTCATTTCAATTGCTACCATGATTATACATTTCATACTTCAAGGGGTGGTGAGGATGGACTGAGCCAGCATTTAACATTTGTCGCCATGCCGACAGGCAGCTGCCCTCCAGATTCCAGAGCTGTGGCGCTGAGTCACCCAGTGTGGCCACCCAGGCCACATTCCAGTTCTACATGCCCCTCCCTCACACACTCTCTCTACCCAGTCTCTGCTCAAATGAGCAAGCCCAGAAACCGGCTGCTGCGAGGTGCTACCCAGGGCCCTGAAGCTACCTACCACCTAAACGTTACACTGAGGAAAGGCAAGCCCAGAAACCGGCTGCTGCGAGGTGCTACCCCGGGCCCTGAAGCTACCTACCACCTAAACGTTACACTGAGGAAAGGCAAGCCCAGAAACCGGCTGCTGCGAGGTGCTACCCCGGGCCCTGAAGCTACCTACCACCTAAACGTTACACTGAGGAAAGGCAAGCCCAGAAACCGGCTGCTGCGAGGTGCTACCCCGGGCCCTGAAGCTACCTACCGCCTAAACGTTACACTGAGGAATGGCAAGCCCAGAAACCGGCTGCTGCGAGGTGCTACCCAGGGCCCTGAAGCTACCTACCACCTAAACGTTACACTGAGGAATGGCAAGCCCAGAAACCGGCTGCTGCGAGGTGCTACCCCGGGCCCTGAAGCTACCTACCACCTAAACGTTACACTGAGGAAAGGCAAGCTTAGAAAGACAACTCCTTGTCCTCATGTTACTAGGAAATATTTAGACTGTACGGACACTGACAGGAGGAACACATATTAAGACTGTAGGGACAATGACAGGAGGAACACATATTAAGACTGTAGGGACAATGACAGGAGGAACACATTTTAAGACTGTACGGACACTGACAGGAGGAACACATTTTAAGACTGTAGGGACACTGACAGGAGGAACACATTAAGACTGTAGGGACACTGACAGGAGGAACACATTTTAAGACTGTACGGACACTGACAGGAGGAACACATTTTAAGACTGTACGGACACTGACAGGAGGAACACATTAAGACTGTACGGACACTGACAGGAGGAACACATATTAAGACTGTACGGACACTGACAGGAGGAACACATTAAGACTGTAGGGACACTGACAGGAGCCAATGAGTCCTTTGGTCACACCAGTAAATGGAGATGATTTCTTACTGAGGCTTGAAATTACACAACACATACAATGACCCATTTCTGCTTTGGGTGTCACAGTTAGAGCTCAGTGAAGCTCTGCTAACAGGTCTCTCCAGTGTCCACATCATTAACAGAGTAAATCAGCTGTTACAGAGAACATTGTGAAGAACCGGTACATCATAGTCAGAGTGAGTGCGCATGAGCCGACTACTAAACGGTGAGGTTGGTTTACCATACAGAGTGACCTTACATTCCAGAAATGCTGAGACAGCATGGCATTCCAGGACTATTCTATACAGGAAATGCGTACTAACCCACCCCTCCCTCCCCACCCAACTAAAACGTGAGCGTAGAATATTCCATAAATGCCACGATTGAGAAATAACCTACTGTTGTCAATGTCAACAAGACTCCCGAGAAGGAACATTGGCTACTGTTAGTTAAAGCAGAGAGACTATTCCCTCCCCACCCAACTAAAACATGAGCATAGAATATTCCATAAATGCCACGATTGAGAAATAACCTACTGTTGTCAATGTCAACAAGACTCCCGTGAAGGAACATTGGCTACTGTTAGTTAAAGCAGAGAGACTATTCCCTCCCCACCCAACTAAAACATGAGCATAGAATATTCCATAAATGCCACGATTGAGAAATAACCTACTGTTGTCAATGTCAACCAGACTCCCGAGGAGGAACATTGGCTACTGTTAGTTAAAGCAGAGAGACTATAATTAGGCTATGTATTGTATCGCTCACTCATTGTAGTTTGGAAAATGTACCTCATCTTAGCACTACACATCAGCTGTCCAGTACCACATACTGTAATGTGGTGCAACACTCCAGTGGTGAATGAGAGAGAGAACAGAGACTGTCTGAGGCATTGGTGAACCGTTAATGCTCGCAGCCGACTGGCGGAGCAGAGAAACCCTGGCTAACCTAGACAGGCCAGCAGTGTTTGGAACAGGAGCAGGGGGCAAAACAAATAACTCACTAAGGTAATCATCAAGTAAACCCTTCCAGAAATATGCTGATGGGTCACATGCTTCGCAGCGGGACAAGACTGAACAAGTCCTCACATGTTAGTTCCCCATTCTGCCCAACAGAGACTGCCCCTGCTTGTTGTAACAGTAGGCTATCAATAGACAACACATATGGGTGGATTGGAGGTGATGAGGAATAGTTTCTCTGAGAGCGGCACAGAGGATGTGGAGTCAATGTCAGATGTCAGGCACAGAGGATGTGGAGTCAATGTCAGGTGTCAGGCACAGAGGATGTGGAGTCAATGTCAGATGTCAGGCACAGAGGATGTGGAGTCAATGTCAGGTGTCAGGCACAGAGGATGTGGAGACAATGTCAGGTGGCAGGCACAGAGGATGTGGAGTCAATGTCAGGTGTCAGGCACAGAGGATGTGGAGTCAATGTCAGATGTCAGGCACAGAGGATGTGGAGTCAATGTCAGGTGTCAGGCACAGAGGATGTGGAGTCAATGTCAGATGTCAGGCACAGAGGATGTGGAGTCAATGTCAGGTGTCAGGCACAGAGGATGTGGAGACAATGTCAGGTGGCAGGCACAGAGGATGTGGAGTCAATGTCAGGTGTCAGGCACAGAGGATGTGGAGACAATGTCAGGTGGCAGGCACAGAGGATGTGGAGTCAATGTCAGGTGTCAGGCACAGAGGATGTGGAGTCAATGTCAGGTGTCAGGCACAGAGGATGTGGAGTCAATGTCAGGTGTCAGGCACAGAGGATGTGGAGTCAATGTCAGATGTCAGGCACAGAGGATGTGGAGACAATGTCAGGTGTCAGGCACAGAGGATGTGGAGTCAATGTCAGGTGTCAGGCACAGAGGATGTGGAGACAATGTCAGGTGGCAGGCACAGAGGATGTGGAGTCAATGTCAGATGTCAGGCACAGAGGATGTGGAGTCAATGTCAGGTGTCAGGCACAGAGGATGTGGAGACAATGTCAGGTGGCAATCCCGAGGGAGGGGTGCAGAAATGATCCGTTACTTCTCATTCAAGGCACTACGTTTTGACTTACTGGACAACGGACAGCGCTTGGAGACAAAGCTGTTTGTGTGCACTGCACTCTCAAATCAACAAGACTGCCTCATGAACACATTCTCAATTTACGGTTCATTGCATAGAATTCTACTGACAATTCAATTCAATGCAGCAACGCACCCTCAGGACAATGAGAGGAGTTATGTTCCACTCTGATAGAATAATGGGTAGAGTTGTGTGTGGTAACTTGGAATCTAGAGATGGGGGGGAAATAGGTGAGCATGCATTATTTCTTACATTTATTCAGTGTTTCTTTGCGAAGGCAAACACATTGGATAATCGTCCTAAAAATACCATCCAATCAAAACAATGAATGCTTGTGCACCAGAATGAATAGTCTAGTCTAGTCTATTACTAGTAGAGAAAATGGTACACCAAACAACTTGAAATTCAGCACGTTTTATCAGCGCTACAACTGATGGCCATCACATGTGTTTAGGGCAGCAACATTTCCAGATAGAGTTCTGAAATCGTGGTTGGAGCGTCCCTTGAACCAGGAGGGAACAAGCACAGAGGGAATTTTTCAACTGGGAATCATCCCACAGAGATTTGACAAACTTACCGAGAATGTGCTGCGTCTAATTTCTGTTTCATTATTAATGAAAGTGAGAACGGCCGGAGAGGAGACACTTGTGAATGGTGTGTTGATTCCTAGGTGTGGTGCAGGCCTACGTACGTACAGTAACAAGATGCTAATCTGCTTCGCTGACTGTTGGGACCCTGCTGTTGCCTCTCCGGGCCTAGAGCTGAAGTGATATCATATCTGGCCACAGTTTACTAAACAATGCTGCTCAACTGAAGGCCGTCCAGAGGTCTATCCTAACCGTGGGAAACATGGCTCACGCTGAAGTATTAAAACGACCTGTTACTGAAATGTATTCCCATAGACTGACACAAAGGTGATAACATTCAAAACTGAACAGTCATGATGGTTTTACACACCATGATTCCCTCACTGCATCCTTATTCAAATGAGATCAATTTGTGATGCAACCTTCCACCTAGGCCTATTTCTCTTGAGTTCATCGCTTTCACTGCAACACAGTCGAACCTTATAAACAGCTACGACATGGGAGGATAGACCCACAACTTTCGGTATGTCACAATTCACGCCCTAAGCACATTCCACAACGCTTCAGGTAATACAAGCACTTCCTACAAAAAGGTATCAAACAGCCAGTCAACAGAACAACCTCATCAGATCCTAGGTCTCAGTTCATTCAAAACCTCACTGTCCTCCTCCTTCACAAGAAACTAGAAAACCACATATTGAACAAAACAAAAACCCCCGTTTCAAACCAGCAGCCCTTAAAACCCTATAAGTCCTGTCAGTTCTTTAAAAAAAATGTTTTAAAAAGTGTTGGTTTCCTCTCAGGACGCAGCTCTAGCCACAACGTGACACACGTGGCAGCTGTACTCCGCCAAGTCCCGGGCCCTCAGTGCAGAGTCCATTTCAGAGCATCGCCTATCCACCAATCATGACACACAATCTCTTTCCTTCTCTTATTGGTTCTTTTAGGGAATGAGGAAATGAGACAGATGAACGGGTGGGTGGCTGTGGGATGATAGTTGAGTCGTTGACTATCAGAAATACCAGTCAGAGAACGTGGCCTTCAGAGATGAGTAATGTGAGCCTGGATGCCACCGTCTGTTTCTGTTTGACACCATGGCCTTTGTTGTTGCCTTGCCCCAGGTTGGAATACTGTACACACACTCAGCATCAGTCACTGTTTGGAAGGGAAAATAATGGACAACTTGCAAGTTCTTTTGAATGTTATCAGTTGAGATAGATGTCGCACTGTCTGAACTTAAAACAGGAGAAAGTTTCTCTCTTGATGACTTGTCATTCCTACTGTAATTCTACCCCCATGGCTTTACAAACATTCTATTTATACTCCATCGGGTATGTAGAAACCTAAACAATATCTACACTTTCAATTGGTAGCATTTACAGATAGGCTGCATTTGACTTTTACTCCATATCTATACTGAACAAAAATATAAACGCAACATGCAACAATGTCAAAGTTTTTACTGAGTTACAGTTCATATCAGCAAATCAGTCAATTGAAATAAATGCATTAGGCCTTAATCTATGGATTTCACATGACTGGGCAGGGTGCAGCCATGAGTGGGCCTTGGAGGGCGTAGGCCCACCCGCTGGGGAGCCTGAGCTGGCGTGGTTACATGTGGTCTGCATTTGTGAGGCCGGTTGGACGTACTGCCAAATTCTCTAAAATGAAGTTGGAGGCAACTTATGGTAGAGAAATTACCATTCAATTGTCTGGCAACAGCACCAGTGGACATTCCTGCAATTATCTTTGGCTAAGGAGAACGGGGATGTAACCAAATTTGTGGACAAAATCTGAGAGGAATACGTTTTTGTTGCGTAGGGACAAGATTTTTTATTTCAGCCCATGAAACCAACACTTTATATGTTGTGTTTGTATTTTTGTTCAGTGTACATAACAGTACATATACCAGGGAAGCATTGGATTTGGACTCACTCAATAGACAACAACTGAACTAACCATTGGCAACCACCATGTCCAACAGACTGCTTTCATTCTCATTTCAAGCCTGGATTCAACCTTCGGTGAGTCCTGGACTCCAGGCCTAGGAAACTCTGGCCCTCACCTGTCTATGAACTGGTCGATGATGACGATGTCTCCTGGTTGGATCTCTTCCCGGAGGGAACCACATGCCGTGGTGACCAGGAGATGTGTGCAGCCCTCCTCTCGCAACGCCCAGATGTTAGCCTGGTAGTTGACGTCGGTTGGCATGATGGTGTGCTGTCTCCCATGCCTAGGGACCAGTATAATGTGGAGTGTGAATAGTTCAGTGTTTACCAAAGGCTGAAAATGAATCTCTAATTTGACTCCTATAGCACCTAATCCCCTGGAAACTTCTGTATCTCTGAAAGGATTTGTATGTGTAGGCGAAGCAATACGTTTAAACTTCACTTCTAAAAAGGGCAAGTGTTTAAAAAAAAAACACGTACAAAATCACGTATACCTATCTGATTATTAGACATCTACATAAGTTAGCTAGAGGGCTAGTGGTGGATTTGGTATTGGGGGAATGTTTAGCCTAAAGGGTGTTGGAGAAGAGAGATCAGGTCTAATATGTTTTAAAATTGCAACACACAGCCACTAGATGGCACAAATTCATAAGAAACAGAGGTGGAGTTCATCTGGTTCAGTACACCTAGGATGTCTCCACAGGTGAATCTCAATTGCATACTCCTCGTGTCCTCTCTCCTCGCCTCATCCTCCTCCAATGAGTTTTGAGAAGGAGGTGAGGAGAGAGGACGCAAAGAGAATGCAATTGAGATTCTCCAATTCATTCCACTGCTTACCTTGCAAGGAGCACACATTCAACATTTTTGATCTTCCCCATTATAAGGGCATCTGAAGGCTGGTTGGGTTGTCGGGGGGGAAAAGAGTAGAGATGTTATTAGGTAGAATCTAAGGCACAGTTTTCAGTTGGTAAAAAATATTGGCATTACACTGGAACGCAGAGATTGGTGTCGCCTAATAAACCAGACTGTTATACCAATTATTGGTATCCACCTCATTTTCTAAATGTTGCTATGGACACAGCCAAACAACGGAAGTGATGGATTCGACTTCCGCTTTACTTCCCTACAGCAGCACGCCGGTGGCAAACTTGACAGACTCAATTATTTTAAGGAGTCAATTTAAAGGTGTATAAAAGTCAAGTAAACAATTCTAAGTTTAAAGATGCACTACGCGGAAATCACGCCGCCCTTCCCTGGTTGCTAAAATTCTAATAATTTGCCTAATTTTAGTTTGTGGCAAAACAAGCAATGTATAGTGTAGAGAATCATTGTAGCATCTAAACCCCTGTGAAATAGATTTTCCATAATCCTACCGGTTATCTGTGCGGTTGGTCCTTCAGCTGGGTAAAATGTTATACCTGGCTACTGTCGTTGAGATTTCGATCCCCTGGCACATGCGCAAAACCATGTAAACACCTGCAAGACTTTGGTTAACATACATGCATCACATGCATGAGCAAACATCTTGATTGTCACACATTCTCTGAGACCCCCGTTTTGAAGTCTGTTTAAGAATACTTTCCAGTGGATATTTTGTCAAAAAGTTTGACCAGCTGAAGGACCAACCCTACGGACAATCGGCAGAGTAAAATCAAAAATAATTTTATTCAACAATCGTGAGACAAGGGCCATTTTGCTTTATGTAAATGTACGTGGCTATGTAGCTCTGGAAAACCCTTCTCGGTTACATTTGTCCACATTTGGCTCCATGTGAACTACAGTCGCTGTGTTTTAGCGTTTAGAAAAGTCAATAAACATCACTTTCAAACTGGTTTTCGAAACCTATCCCGATATTCCCCTCATCTTTCATAACATATAGAAAAAAAAAAAAGTTTTGCACAGTATCAACACACCGTGTGTGTGTCTCCAGTTGACAAACTACACTTCCTTAACAATTACGCTTACACACACTAGATAGCCAATGACTTATGTGTAATGACTCAGTTCCATTACACATACGAATAATTGGACGTCTGTGTCGTCTGTAGAGGGGAGTTTTGTTAAGAGCCACTACGCTCGGTCTGAAAATTAACACGCATCGCTTGCGGTACGGTTTTGGAAGCATAAAACAAAAGGTTAAATTGATAGAAAACGTTATAGGGTTCCCACACGGCCATAGTTCCATGTTTACTGAAAACAGACAGAAGACAGAGTGGACTACCTGTGCTAATGAATGTGTTGTCACTGAAAAATACTGTCTGCTGCAACTGTGTTAAAACAGTAAGTGTATATTTTCTTGTGACATGCAAATAGAGGGATTTATGTTTCTAGAACCATACCACAATTGAGCCTCCCGAGTGGCACAGCAATCTAAGACTCGGGAGGCTTAATTGCGGTACGGTTACAGGAACATAAATCCCTCTGCATTCATATCACATCAAATGATTTCACAAATGGAAAATATATACTTACTGTAGACTGTCTTAACTGCCACTACAGCCTGGGGTTCAATCCCAGCCAGCTGTAGGGCAGCGCACAGTTGGCCCAGCGCCGTCCGGGTTAGGGAAGGGTTTGGCCGGGGGGCTTTCCTTGGCTCACATTTAGATGCCGTATTTAGCGGTTTTTGCTTCCAGAGCTAATTTGCCCTTTAAACGGAACATGTATGTCAGGGACCATTGATCTAGTTCTTAAGCGGATGGCCAAGGGTCCGGAACATAACCGCGGCAGGTAGCCTAGCGGTTAAGAGCGTTGGACCAGTAACCGAAAGGTTGTTGTTTGAAATCCCAAGCCAGCAAGGTTGAAAGATCTGCCGTTCTGCCCTTGAGCAAGGCAGTTAACCCCAAACATTTCCCTGGGCGCCAATGAAGTGGACGTCTGATTCAGAGAGGTTGGGTTAAATGAGAAAGACATTTCGGTTGAATGCATTCAGATGTGCAACTGACTAGGCATCTACTTTCCCTTTAAGTACAAATCATTTGTAAACTGCAAATTGACCGCAAGAAGCCCGAAAAATATATATTTGATTACAACATAATTTCTAAACTTTTTTGTTGTTGCTCAGAGCCTAACATTACACCCGAGGGCTAAATTCAGCCTGCCAGTTGGAGAACCCTGAAACAAAGTCCTTGGCCTATGGAGTAATGTTAGGCTCCTTTTGTCCAATATTAGGTTAGTAATGGCTGTGCTGTACACAATGGAAAGCATTGCCACATTCAGGACTAAGATTGGTGGCACTTGTCATTTTAAAGCTGCAATGTCATTTTTGTGGTACCCAACCAAATTCACATATAAATGGATCCGTCATTCTCATTGAAAGCAAGTCTAAGAAGCGGTACATCTGTTCTGTGTGTGCTATTTCTATGCTTCGAGTTTACATTTAGTTTGAGTCTTTTACTTCGGTGTTGTACACCAGTTTCAAAACAGCTGAAAATAAAATATTTTTGGTTATGGAAAATATATTTCACAGCGGTTTGGATGGTACAATGATTCTCAACACTATACCAACACTATACATGCTAGTTTTGTCACACTGAAATTAGGAGAACTATTTGAATTTTAGCAACCAGAAAATGGCGGAGATGTCGATATCGTGCATCACTCAAAGGTGCACATGATTGTTTGTTCATAGCAGAGACAGCCTGCCTACCACAATAGAATATTTAGAATTTGAACTTACCTTTCCATAAGGTGTGTCTACATATTTCTCAGTCCTTCCCTCCAATATGTCTGGGTCATCAAGGCCAGAGCCTCCAATGATTCCAATCTAGCAAGAATATACATGTCATTCATTAGTCAACCTCTTGACCTGACACATAAATTAATAGCTAGGTAGGTGCATCGAAGTGGAGTAATGTCAATGACCATTCCACAGTAGCTATCTATGGTGAAATACGTGATACAGTTTGACTGCTAGCGGATGCCTACTAGCATGATGTTAGCTAGCTACTAGTGAACTGACTAGTTCTGCAAGCTGTAAAGTTTATACTTGAGACATTTGAGTTTAACGTTGTCCGTGTAGCTATAGCTAGCTAGCGAACTAGCTATATCCTGGTTAGCTAATACTAGCATAATGTGACACGTGTGTCGCTGTAGAATTGTAACATTCTAGCTAGTGCATAATGCATTGGTCAGTTTGTCACGAGAAGTCAAACATTTCAACAAGAGAGCGTTATTACCTTAATTTGCATGCTTGCTGACATATCTTCTCAGATAAAAAAATTTTAATCTGAGATTAGCTGGCGAAATGACTATATCTTGCAACTGCAGCCTTCACTTCCTCCTATGTCATACGATGACTTGTACAGGACGTGGGACTCTCGTCTCAGAACAATACTCTCACTCAAACAATGTCGGGAAACTTTTAGAGGCTAATTTGTTATGGATTGTAGACTTTGAGATTCATTATAATTAATCCATAAAACAAACTTTATTTGTACCATTGGGGCAATTGTTAAGTTAACGCCAATTATTTATATAAACACTAGATGACTGTCAGGGGGCGCTGTGTTGAAACCATCCGCACTACCCCACGGTTGTAAAAAAAAATATTTCGGAAGCACAGAAATGGATTCATTATGTGGAAGGGAAAGCGGGATACCTAGTCAGTTAAACAACTGAACGCATTCAACTGAATTGAACCCAACCCCTCTAAATCAGAGAGGTGCATTAATCAACATCCACGTCATCCGCGCCCGGGGAACAGTGGTTTAACAATTAATGCCTACATTACTTTTTTATATTACAGACACCTTATATTATGTGAGTTAAACATACAAATAAAACATGACAAAATATATAAAAACATTTTCCTTAAAGTATATATTTTTTAGATTGCTAATGCCCCCACTACAACAACAAACTTATTAAATAGGTGTAATTTTGTCCATGAAACATTTATTTGAAATACTGTAGAATTCCATTAATTGCTATGGAGGGCTGCTCCTACCAGTGAGAGCCAATATGGACGAACGTTGGGTTCAAAGCCTCTCAATGTCCAATACATGGCATTAGCAATTCAGAGTTTATACACATAATTGGTTAACACTCACAAGGCAGCTGGGACAGATGGAATACCAGGGTGCATTTTCAGAGCATGCTCAGACCAGCTGGCATGTTTCAAGCGGACCTCCATTGACCCTGCTCCTGAGAGCTCAAAGGTAGCCTTCCTTAAACAACTATCGCCCCGTAGCACTCACATCTGTAAACATGGAATGCTTTGAAAGGCTAGTAATGGTGAATATCAACACCATCATCCCAGACACTCTGGACCCAGTCCAATTCACATACCGCCCCAACAGATCCATAGATGATGCAATCGCTATTGCACTCTACACTGCTCTCTCCCACCTGGACAAGAGGAATACCTATGGGAGTGCTGTTCATTGACTACAGCTCAGCATTCATAGTCCACTCAAGCTCGGGACCCTGGGACTAAATACCTCCCTCTACAACTGGATCCTGAACTTTCTGACGGGCCACCCCCAGGTGGTGAGGGTAGGTAGCAACCCATCTGCACATGCATACACACACTCACATTCAAACACACAAACATGCATACACACGGACCCACACATACACACAAGTAAATAGTGCCACACATGCACTCAAACGTATACAGTTGGCCTTGCTGTTTAGATGTTTCTTTTCCTCTGTCTTTTGTTTTAGCATTGTTGTTTTCTGTAGTTTTTCTCTTTAGTTATTTTTGTTGGTGCATTGGGTGGGTGGTGGTTTTGGTTAGGTTGGAGGGGGACGGTGTCTTGGGAGGGGTGGGAGGGGTTTGGGGTTGGAGAGTGGCGGGGGAGGTTTTTTCAGGGGGTGGAGGGGTTGTGGGGGGATCTTGGATGGTTGGTGGCCTGGTGAATGGTAGCTAGGACCAGTGGCCAAGAGGTTGCTCATTTGGGTCCCCAGTTCGACTTGGTGGAGATTCGGTCCTTGTGGCCTTGGGCGGAGCGCTTGAGCCAGGTTGCTCCTGTGGGTCGCTCTGGATGGGAGTGTCTGCTGGAGGACTGAATGTAATGTAAATGTTGAGCGGCTTCACTGCAGGTAGATTGTATGTTTTAAAATTAGATTTAAACATTTAAATTACTACCCATCTGCCACGCTGACCCTCAATACGGGGGCCCCTCAGTGGTGTGTGCTTAGTCCCCTCCTGTACTCCCTGTTCACCCATGACTGTGTCAAATCAAATCAAATGTTATTGGTCACATACACATGGTTAGCAGATGTTAATGCGAGTGTAGCGAAATGCTTGTGCTTCTAGTTCTGACAATGCAGTAATAACCAACGAGTAATCTAACCTAACAATTCCAAAACTACTGTCTTATACACACAAGTGTAAGGGGATAAAGAATATGTACATAAAGATATATGAATGAGTGATGATACAGAGCGGCATAGACAAGATGCAGTAGATGGTATAGAGTACAGTATACAATCAGTTGTGGCCACGCACAACTGATGGTCGGATTCGCGTTTATCACGGAAGGAATGAGCGTTACACCGAGGCCTGTACTCTGGAGCGGGACGCCATTTCCGGTCACAACTTGCAGACTTGTTTACGTGTTGAGGTGCGTTTTGTTGCCAACCTTACTTTGCTACCTGACAACTTTACGGTTTTTACTTTTTAATTACCGTTTATATTTTTGTTTTTTCCTCAACTTTTTTTTTTCATTCCGGATGCTTTATCTGGATATGGTTCGTCAGGACCTCCAACAGCCGAAGCTAAGTAGTAACATTAACACGATGCCTTCTAATTGCAGTCGCTGTACTCATAATATACAGGAGAACGATCGCCTTACGGCGAGGATAGCTGTGCTACAAGCCCAGCTTCAGACGCAATCGTTAGGCAAGGGTAATTTCAGTGTATGAAAGGATGAAACAGCGTCTGTGCCACCAGTAAGTACAGATAGTTAGTATAAATCCCCTGGCACGGTCCCTGCAGCCGGACAACTTTCTCACGGTTTCTGGAGGGAAATGCTGTAGGAACGCTCAGCCGACAGAAACTTTCAACCGGTTTTCCCCATTAAGCAGCGGGGTCGGAGTCAGAGGCCGAGCCTTCTCTTGTCTCTACTCCTCCCGTTACGGGGTCTGAGACGCCAAAGCTTCCCACCATTAGCTCTGACAAATGGAAAACTCTAGTCATTGGCGACTCCGTTACCCGCAGTATTAGACTTAAAACGAATCATCGAGCGATCATACACTGTTTACCAGGGGGCAGGGCTACCGACGTTAAGGCTAATCTGAAGATGGTGCTGGCTAAAGCTAAAACTGGCGAGTGTAGAGAGTAAAGAGATATTGTTATACACGTCGGCACCAACAATGTTAGGAATGAAACAGTCAGAGATCACCAAGCGCAACATAGCTTCAGCGTGTAAATCAGCTAGAAAGATGTGTCGGCATCGAGTAATTGTCTCTGGCCCCCTCCCAGTTAGGGGGAGTGATGAGCTCCACAGCAGAGTCTCACAACTCAATCGCTGGTTGAAAACTGTTTTCTGCCCCTCCCAAAATATAGAATTTGTAGATAATTGGCCCTCTTTCTGGGACTCACCCACAAACAGGACCAAGCCTGACCCGCTGAGGAGGGACGCACTCCATCCTAGCTGGAGGGGTGCTCTCATCTTATCTACCAACATAGACAGGGCTCTAACTCTTCTAGCTCCACAATGAAATAGGGTGCAGGCCAGGCAGCAGGCTGTTAGCCAGCCTGCCAGCATAGTGGAGTCTGCCACTAGCACAGTCAACGTAGTCAGCTCAGCTTTCACCATTGAGACCGTGTCTGTGCCTCTACCTAGGTTGGGCAAAACTAAACATGGTGGTGTTTGCCTTAGCAATCTCACTAGGATAAAGACCTCCTCCATTCCTGTCATTTTTGAAAGAGATCATGATATCTCAAAATAGGGCTACTTAATGTTAGATCCCTTACTTCAAAGGCAATTATAGTCAATGAACTAATCACTGATTATAATCTTGATGTGATTGGCCTGACTGAAACATGGCTTAAGCCTGATGAATTTACTGTGTTAAATGAGGCCTCACCTCCTGGCTACACTAGTGACCATATCCCCCGTGCATCACGCAAAGGCGGAGGTTTACGTCTTTTGAGCTTCTAGTCATGAAATCTATGCAGCCTACTCGATCACTTTTTATAGCTACTGTTTACAGGCCTCCTGGGCCATTACAGCGTTCCTCATTGAGTTCCCTGAATTCCTATCGGACCTTGTAGTCATAGCAGATAATATTCTAATTTTTGGTGACTTTAATATTCACATGGAAAAGTCCACAGAACCACTCCAAAAGGCTTTCGGAGCCATCATCAACTCAGTGGGTTTTGTCCAACATGTCTCTGGACCTACTCACTGTCACAGTCATACTCTGGACCTAGTTTTGTCCCATGGAATAAATGTTGTGGATCTTAATGTTTTTCCTCATAATCCTGGACTGTCGGACCACCATTTTATTACATTTGCAATTGCAACAAATAATCTGTTCAGACCCCAACCAAGGAACATCAAAAGTTGTCTGTGAATTTATAGCACAACACAAAGATTCCTTGATGTCCTTCCAGACTCCCTCTGTCTACCCAAGGACGCCAGAGAACAAAAATCAGTTAACCACCTAACTGAGGAACTCAATTTAACCTTGCGCAATACCCTAGATGCAGTTGCACCCCTAAAAACATTTCTCATAAGAAACTAGCTCCCTGGTATACAGAAAATACCCGAGCTCTGAAGCAAGCTTCCAGAAAATTGGAACGGAAATGGTGCCATACCAAACTGGAAGTCTTCCGACTAGCTTGGAAAGACAGTACCGTGCAGTATCGAAGAGCCCTTACTGCTGCTCGATCATCCTATTTTTCCAACTTAATTGAGGAAAATAAGAACAATCCGAAATTCCTTTTTGATACTGTCGCAAAGCTAACTAAAAAGCAGCATTCCCCAAGAGAGGATGGCTTTCACTTCAGCAGTAACAAATTCATGAACTTCTTTGAGGAAAAGATCATGATTATTAGAAAGCAAATTACGGACTCCTCTTTAAATTTGCGTATTCCTTCAAAGCTCAGTCGTCCTGATTCTGCACAACTCTGCCAGGACCTAGGATCAAGAGAGACACTCAAGTGTTTTAGTACTATATCTCTTGACACAATGATGAAAATAATCATGGCCTCTAAACCTTCAAGCTGCATACTGGACCCTATTCCAACTAAACTACTGAAAGAGCTGCTTCCTGTGCTTGGCCCTCCTATGTTGAACATAATAAACGTCTCTCTATCCACCGGATGTGTACCAAACTCACTAAAAGTGTCAGTAATAAAGCCTCTCTTGAAAAAGCCAAACCTTGACCCAGAAAATATTAAAAACTATCGGCCTATATCGACTCTTCCATTCCTCTCAAAAGTTTTAGAAAAGGCTGTTGCGCAGCAACTCACTGCCTTCCTGAAGACAAACAACGTATACGAAATGCTTCGCTTCAGTCTGGTTTTAGACCCCATCATAGCACTGAGACTGCACTTGTGGTGGTAAATTACCTTTTAATGGCGTCAGACCGAGTCTCTGCATCTGTCCTCGTGCTCCTAGACCTTAGTGCTGCTTTTGATACCATCGATCACCACATTCTTTTGGAGAGATTGGAAACCCAAATTGATCTACACGGACAAGTTCTGGGTTGGTTTAGATCTTATCTGTCGGAAAGATATCAGTTTGTGTCTGTGAATGGTTTGTCCTCTGACAAATCAACTGTAAATTTTGGTGTTCCTCAAGGTTCCGTTTTAGCACCACTATTGTTTTCACTATATATTTTACCTCTTGGTGATGTCATTCGAAAACATAATGTTAACTTTCACTGCTATGTGGATGACACACAGCTGTACATTTCAATGAAACATGGTGAAGCCCCAAAATTGCCCTCGCTAGAAGCATGTGTTTCAGACATAAGGAAGTGGATGGCTGCAAACGTTCTACTTTTAAACTCGGACAAAACAGAGATGCTTGTTCTAGGTCCCAAGAAACAAAGATATCTTCTGTTGAATCTGACAATTAATCTTAATGGTTGTAAAGTCGTCTCAAATAAAACTGTGAAGGACCTCGGCGTTACTCTGGACCCCGATCTCTCTTTTGAAGAACATACCAAGACTGTTTCAAGGACAGCTTTTTCCATCTACGTAACGTTGCAAAAATCAGAAACTTTCTGTCCAAAAATGATGCAGAAAAATTAATCCATGCTTTTGTCACTTCTAGGTTAGACTACTGCAATGCTCTACTTTCCACACTAAATAAACTTCAGTTAGTGCTAAATACAGCTGCTAGAATCCTGACTAGAACCAAAAAATTTGATCATATTACTCCAGTGCTAGCCTCCCTACACTGGCTTCCTGTCAAGGCAAGGGCTGATTTCAAGGTTTTACTGCTAACCTACAAAGCATTACATGGGCTTGCTGATACCTATCTCTCTGATTTGGTCCTGCCGTAAATACCTACACGTACGCTACGGTCACAAGACGCAGGCCTCCTAATTGTCCCTAGAATTTCTAAGCAAACATCTGGAGGCAGGGCTTTCTCCTATAGAGCTCAATTTTTATGGAATGGTCTGCCTACCCATGTGAGAGACGCAAACTCGGTCTCAACCTTTAAGTCTTTACTGAAGACTCATCTCTTCAGTAGGTCATATGATCGAGTGTAGTCTGGCCCAGGAGTGTGAAGGTGAACGGAAAGGCTCTGGAGCAACGAACCGCCCTTGCTGTCTCTGCCTGGCCGGTTCCCCTCTTTCCACTGGGATTCTCTGCCTCTAACCCTATTACAGGGGCTGAGTCACTGGCTTACTAGGGCTCTTTCATACCGTCCCTAGGAGGGGTGCATCACTTGAGTGGGTTGAGTCACTGATGTGATCTTCCTGTCTGGGTTGGCGCCCCCCCTTGGGTTGTGCCGTGGCGGAGATCTTTGTGGGCTATACTCGGCCTTGTCTCAGGATGGTAAGTTGGTGGTTGAAGATATCCATCTAGTGGCGTGGGGGCTGTGCTTTGGCAAAGTGGGTGGGGTTATATCCTTCCTGTTTGGCCCTGTCCGGGGTTGTCATCGGATGGGGCCATAGTGTCTCCTGACCCCTCCTGTCTCAGCCTCCAGTATTTATGCTGCAGTAGTTTGTGTCGGGGGCAAGGGTCAGTTTGTTATATCTGGAGTACTTCTCCTGTCCTATACGGTGTCCTGTGTGAATTTAAGTATGCCCTCTCTAATTCTCTCTTTCTTTCTCTCTCTCGGAGGACCTGAGCCCTAGGACCATGCCTCAGGACTACCTGGCATGATGACTCCTTGTCTGGTGCAGTCCATGAGGACCCCCCCCCCCCCCCTGTTCAGGGACACATTATTCCATTTCTGTTAGTCACATGTCTGTGGAGTTTATGTGTCAGTTGTTGAATCTTATGTTCATACAAATATTTACACGTTAAGTTTGCTGAAAATGCAGTTGACAGTGAGAGGAGGGGGAGTGAGATAGTTTACCAACATGAGTCATTTGGTTGCTAACTTATTGCTAGTTATTTATTATCTCATCTGATTACATAGTATCTGTCTTGACTGCATTAAACCGAGAGAAGCTAGTTAAGCTCAGCTAGGTAACGATAACTAGGCTAATTGAGTCTACATAAGTTTAACTGTGCTCTCTCTCCCCTTCCAAATCCATTCAGATGACAATGGGCCTCAGGATCTCGTCACGGTATCTCTGCATTCAAATTGCCATCGATAAAATGCAAATTGTGTTCGTCTGTAGCTTATGCCAATGAGTCCAGACAGTTTGCAATGTGCATACGAGAAGAGGGGCATCATTTACTACCAAAATGATCGCGATTATCTGGTTACCACCAGTGTTTGGAATACGTTGACCTCCTTGACAAAACAGACCATGGGACACCTTTTCACAAAGAGATTCATTGTTCAAATTCCGCAGTGGGTCTGTGTAAATTATGCGATTGTATTGGAGACAGGTTTATGGCAGTCATCTATTCATTTACTGTTATAGTATCTCTAATTAGCAGCCAGGAAAACTAATTGTTCTCACTTTATGATAGAACAGTTAGATTTTTCTGCCTGACTGTGGCGTTCTTTACATTAATTATTAGTATTTTCTTGTGATCACAACAAGACGACTTATTTTGCTCAAATAGAACATTATGTTTTCTGCCTGAGTGGGGCGCTGTTTACCACAATTGTCCGGATTATCTGGTTACCGGAACAAAACAATTTATTTGACTCAGAGATCGAAATAAATTGTATTTCTTTCAAAAGATGGGCCTGGCTGACACAAAAATACATTAGGGGAAAGGATCCACAGATACAGAGGCTGCTTATCTTTCTGCACATCTCTTTATTTACAATGCTGGCTGTCATGGTTAACAAAAACGCAGGACATTGAATGCTACCTGAATTGACTCAAAGGTAACATAAGTAGGCCAATAGTATCACAGCGAGGTCAAACAAGTGTGTTTGTGTCCAGTGTCCACAGCAACATCATTGATTATACTCTACTGTGATGTGTACTATGGTTTTAGCCATGCTCTCACTAACACTCATCTTTTCTCTTTCTCCCCTTACGGAGACTCTTGGACCGCAATTCAGGACACCCTGGCCTGATTCCTAGACGTGCCTGGGCCAATCTCACCTGGCCTCCTTCTACCTGCCTGTTGGTGTCCTGATTCCTAGACGTGCCTGGGCCAATCTCACCTGGCCTCCTTCTACCTGCCTATTGGTGTCCCGATTCCTAGACGTGCCTGGGCCAATCCCACCTGGCCTCCTACCTGCCTATTGGTGGCCTGATTCCTAGACGTGCCTGGGCCAATCTCACCTGGCCTCTTTCTACCTGCCTGTTGGTGTCCTGATTCCTAGACGTGCCTGGGCCAATCTCACCTGGCCTCCTACCTGCCTGTTGGTGTCCTGATTCCTAGACGTGCCTGGGCCAATCTCACCTGGCCTCCTTCTACCTGCTTTTTGCTGCCTCCACTGGATCTTTCTCCCCCATCAAATAACTGATCCCACTCTGCACACACCCAGAACCCTGGATTCCATTACTTACCATCACGTCTTTATCAAAAGCCATCAGACCATAGGGTCTTGAAGAGTTAGTACTTTCCCTATAGTCATTATGGATATGGTCTGAGCCTGTCAGTTATCAGTTATTCCATACCAAGGCTAGATGAGGCTGAATGGCAGTATCACCACACACAACTGCAATGCAACTAATGACGGAATATTCAGCAGTCTGTTCAGTCTGTTCAGTCTGTTCAGTCTGTTCAGTCTGTTCAGTCTGTTGAATATTCCATCAATGAACAGAGGGATGTCTTGGCTTTATTCGACCTTCAAAAAGGGACACACACCATAAAGGAAGTTCATCAAATAAAGTCATTGACAAGAAAAGTCATTTACTACATCAATTATAGTCACAGCCTCTCTCCTTCATTTGCTTAACTGGGGTGATGGGCTGAAGTAACAGTTTACAATAAGCAGGGTGGGGCTCAACAGGCGGAAGGCATCCCAAAGGGCACCATTTTCTCTAACTTTTCCCATATAACGCTCTGCTTTTGAGTTTCTGAGAGCCTTGGTCAGACGGTCAAATGGCTTTTCATAAAGACGTGATGGTAAGTAATGGAATCCAGGTTTCTGTGTGTGTGCGGAGAAGGATCAGTGACTTGAGGGGGAGCAAGGAGTGGAGGCATCAACAAGCAGGTAAGAAGGGGGCCAGGTGGGATTGGGCCAGGTACAGTATGTCCAGGTGTCAGGCCAGGGTGTTCTTAGTCGCGGTCCAAGGGGAGGGGAGACCTTGAAAAGACGAGTGTGAGTGAGAGCATGGCTAAAACCACAGTACACATCACAGTAGAGAATAATCTATGATGTTGCCGTGGACACTGGATAATCTGACACACACACCTGTTTGACCTCGCTGTGATACTGTAGGCCTATTTATGTTACTTTTCTGAGTTAATTCAGGTAACATTCAATGTCATGCGGTTGTGTTAACCAAGCCAGATATTGCTTCAGTTGTTTCGTTTTGACTTCTTGTTACCTGGTAAATAACCAACAGCCATGGTTAACCACAAGGGGGAAAAGGCGGGGAAACAGTCCATGTCAGCTAGGGCCATCTTTTTAAAGAAACACCTTTTATTTCCATTTCTAGTTGAGTAAAATAAATTGTTTTGTTCTCGTCATAAAATAATCCAGAGAATAGCGGTAGCTCCAGACTCAGGCAGAAAACTGAATGTTCTATTCTCAGCAAGGCCCACCTTTTCAAAGAAAACAAATTATATCTATTTGAACAAAATGGGTCGTTTTGTTTGTGATCACAAGAAAATCCTAACAATTCAGGAAAAGAGCGTCACAGCCAGGCAGAAAAATCTGACTATTCTATTATAAAGTGAGAACAAATAGTTTCTCTGATTGATATGGCTTTTACTTAGAAATAGAATGAGATGATTTGTCTGTATTAAAACGTGTCCCAGTGCAACATGCCTAGCTCTGCCCACGGGACTCGTTGAAATAAGCATCCGTCACCATTTTCCAACGGATCAAGAGATCTCACCACACCAGTTTGATGAAAACAAGCTACTACACGCACCGCTGTCGTGAAAACTAACAGCAGCAGGGTTTTTCCTGCATAGAAAAGTCTTGGGTGGGCCACCTGAAAATCTGTCATTCTGACCCTGAACAAGACAGTTAACCCACTGTTCACTGGTAGGCTGTCATTGTAAATAAGAATTTGTTCTCAGCTGACTTCCCTAGTTAAATAAAATATAAGGAAATAAATGATGAATTGCAACACATGAGAGTTGCAGGCTCATGTCTATCAGAGCAGAGAGGGATCATAGAAAGCGAATATCCTAGTTATGTGAGAGATACTGGCGCGCTTCTCACACAGCCATCGCCATGCGTTGATCTCAAACATAGGTTACAATGGACTAAGGATGTGGCAAACCATGAAGAGGCAACTCGAAGGAACTTTGATCAATTCCGAAAAAGTTCAAATAAGTGTTCATGCCACTAGAGGTACCGGGTCTGGCCAATTAGGTTCCGGGACAACACAGTCCAAAACGGAGAGACGCCAGGATCCGGTCCAAATTAAGCACTGGGTAATGGCGATTGAATACTGTAGATTGTACCTTTAATCGTGTTTTGTCCTCTCTCCGCCCGAGCAGACAGTGGAGACTAGGAGGTTGCATTCCCATGTGGATCAATAGACACTTCTTGAACAAGTGGAGTATAACCAAGCCATCTGCGTTGTTCGGGGTAGGCTTCCCGGGGTGCAGCCCCGAACCGTTTGATGGTCTAATAATTGGGCGACAATTATTCCTGAGGAGGGCTTTAGGACCATGCGGACTAAGGATGTGGCATCGCGCTTGCTGCAGAGAGTGTGGGAGAATATTGTTCTTCTGCCCAGGTTTTTTTTGGATCATAATTTAGGTGGTGGGCTGGCGAGGCGTGGTCATGAACGTGGCCAATGGTGCAGTCTCCAACATAAAATGTCTTGTTGGTCACAGTGACAAAATGTAGCTGTTGTGAAGATAATTTCCTGCTATTCTACACAATTTGCCATGGTTTATGCTATCTGAGTGACTCAAACATTATGTCAAAATCAATGGGCCCCATGCCATAACAAATATACTCCTGAATGCATCATTTTAGGAATATTAGATTCTCCCTTACTATTTAGCTTTTATTTTGGTGTTCGTTCTCAAAGATGATCTTATTTTAAAATATAGGTCCATTAACTTTTGAGCTTACTTTGTGAGATTTTAGTTTTTAATTTAAAAAATATTTTTTTTTCATCCTGAATTTGTATTTTTTTATTATAATATACTGTACAATATGTGTCTCCAACCACCTAGGCCGAGGCTATTGATGGATTCAAGACAAAGTCGTTTTTCTGCCTGAGTGCCGCTATTTTCTGGATTATTTTGTGACCAGAACAAAACTTCTTATTTTACTCAACTATATATTTAATTCAATTGTATTTCTTTGAAAA
The DNA here is from genome assembly GCF_013265735.2 of Oncorhynchus mykiss. Lineage (NCBI taxonomy): Eukaryota > Metazoa > Chordata > Actinopteri > Salmoniformes > Salmonidae > Oncorhynchus > Oncorhynchus mykiss. The sequence continues at coordinate 5,097,771 of NC_048583.1, read as the reverse complement.
GATGGACCTGGCTGACATGAAAAATACATTAGGGGAAAGGATCAACAGACACAGAGGCTGATTATCTTATTTACAATGCTGGCTGTCATAACAAAAATGCAGGACATTGAATGCTACCTGAATTGACTCAGAAAGGTAACATAAGTAGGCCTTTAGCGAGGTCAGACAAGTGTGTTTGTGTCAGATTATCCAGTGTCCACAGCAACATCATTGATTATACTCTACTGTGATGTGTACTATGGTTTTAGCCATGCTCTCACTAACACTCATCTTTTCTCTTTCTCCCCTTACGGAGACACTTGGACCGTAACTGAGGACACCCTGGCCTGATTCCTAGTTGTGCCTGGCAAAATCCCACCTGGCCTCCTTCTACCTTCTACCACGACTGAGGCTTGACACCTGGACGTGTTGTTTTACTGTTCCATGATACATGGCTTAGATGTGTCTATACTCTGGGGCGACTTTACTCTTAAGATGGCTGTTTTTACACCTGTAGGACAATTGCTGAAATATAAGATATTGCATTCGTAGGTAGGATACATTATTCAAAATTGGAGGCAAAATTATTTACATATTTTTTTTAAAGAGTGTGTTTGTCTGATTTTGTAGAATTCATCACCAAATGGAATCACTGTTCTACTGTGAAGTTGTCACATACCACTCCATACCATTGCAGGTAATGACAAGAAAAATGGTTTGCAATGTATTTCAACAGTCTTTCATACTTACAAGTTATTTCCAGTTATCTCCATGACCTTTCACTATCTTTGGGTCGTAGACACAGTCCTCCTCTTCCATGCCAACCTCAGGTGATACCAAGCCAGTGTCATAGCCATGCACAGTGTGCCAGGTCTTCTGCTTGGGGTGGTACTTCTTCTCGATGATTATAACCTTCCCCACATCCACTCTGACTTGAAGTACTCGTTTCTCCCAGTAGGGGACACCAGGGGGGGGGGGTTTCAATGGCTTTTAGAATGTCCCAACTAACATAGGCACCAGTTCCAAGAACACTTTAGTCTGCACTTGGTGTGAAACCATTGTTCTTAATCAACTCTGTTGTGGTGCCGTGGAACATCACATATTCTGTCTGGTCTTCAGGAAGTGTGTTGCTGTCTAGAAAGTTGATGTAGTATGTGGAGTTAGCCATAAACTAGAAACCAAACTGCAACTGAATACACCTCTGCTGAGATGAACTGTATTATAAGTCAATACAATGCACAATAACACATTGTAATATTAAATAGTCCTTTGGCTAAAACTGTTACACCAAATAGTGATATTTATACAATAACAATGTGCTGAATCACTATTGTTACAGTAATATTACAAGTGTTGTAACATCATCATGCTTACATATAAATGTACTTTGTAAACAGGGATTGTTTAATATATCTAAGATAAGTGTCCAATAACAAGACTGTTTAATAAAGACTTGTTTATTATACTGTGTATGCTTAGGAAACAGTGCTTCTTACTGATCTCGCTACTGTGCTTTCCACTAGTTACCACAGCCACAAATGAAGGAAAATAAAAATGTGCCTTTTGGTCTTCATTTAAGGTTAGGGTTAGTCATCAGGATTAACAGTGAGGTTACAGCTAGGGTTAAAGTTAGGGTTAGGTTTAAAACCACACTTTAATAAGAAATAGGCGAGGTTGAAGACTTTGCGGCTGAGGTAACTAGTGACGACTCACTACCGTGCTTAGGTTTCATTTCCAGGTTTCCACTCGTCACTAGACATAGAGAAGAATAGAGGGCACACTTGCCACAAATAACTATGTCACTATGTCTCTAGAGAGCATAGCAGTCCATCAGAATGTAGAACCATGATACCTCTATGTAAGTGAAAAGCAACCATCCCACACAGATAGAGGTGGTCTAATAAATACATAACCATAAACCTACTGTATTAAAATGCTTAAGTGGTATGTCACCAACCTGACATTGAAAGCTGCTGACATCTTTTGCAAACAGTAGTGAGCATTCAGCTGCCACCAGCGTCAAACTGGAAGACACCTTATAAACCTATGGCAGACACACAACATTGACTAAATATTGCCAATGTTTCCACAGTAAAGATGCTTCAGATTAAATGAACACACTCAAACAGTGGGTGACCTTTAGGGGTTTATTTGAAATTTATTATAGGAAGACAATTATTCGGAACAATTATGATCAATGATACACGGCTTGTTTATGTCAAGTGAATATCATTGAATCGTTTTTAAAAATGTGATAAGGTTATACTAATTGCATATACAGTAGGTGTATGGCCAATAATCAGCAAGCCTTTGGCAAAATATAGCATATTCCTATGCAATATTGAATGTGTAGCTATAGCAGCATGTTACATCCTCTTATCCTGATGAACATTGAAGTGTAATGCTCCTTGAATACACCTTCAAGACTCAACCTCCAGTGAGGGGTTTAACCTGAGGATAGAGAAACACACACAATATGTTAGAACCTGCAAGTAGTGGAGTACATATCTCAAGTGCAAGCCTTCTAGGAGAATGAAAACTTCCATCTAGTGATTTGTGAGAGAAGTTCAATATTACATACTTTTTCAAGATGGCCACTTTCAGCAATGCCATGACTTTGATTCTCTTTGGGTCGTAGACACAGTTCTCCTGTTGGTTGCTCGGCACCATGCCAACACCAGGTGGAACCCAGGCCGTGTCATAACCATATGTGTGCCAGTCGTATTGCCTGTCGTGACCCTGCACATCAATGATCTTAACCTTGCCAACATCCACCTTCACTTTCAGAACCATCCTGTCTGAGTCATCGGCCCCAATGGGGTATTTAATGGCTTTTCGGATGTCTCGACTGAGGTAAACACCTGCACCAAGCATGCCATCTTTGGAAGGTTCGAATCCATTTCTCTGTATTTTCACAGCAATCTGTTTTGATGTTCCATGGTACATCACGTAGACGTGGCTGTCCTCAGGGGTGACTCCACTCTGAAGATGACGGTGTCGAGATCTGTAAGATAGAGAGACCGTTTTTGCAGAAATGTGAGAAAAGTACAACCTTCTACAGTTGCAGTATTTTAAATTTGAGGCAAAATATCTCAAACTAATTTGTAAGCCCTCCACAAATATACTATAACAATGCCATTGGAAAGCTCAAAACACAATTGACTGCTGTGAAGTTCAATTGTTCATGACAGGTAAAACCAAGAGAATGTTAGCAGTGCTTTACAACAGTTTATTCTATACTTACATGTTGTTTTCTTTTACTTTCATGACCTGCATGACTTTGATTCTCTTTGGGTCGTAGACACAGTTCCCCTGTTGGTTGCTCAGCACCATACTGACCCCTGGGGGAACCCAGGCCGTGTCATATCCATGCTCGGTATGCCAGGTCTCCTGCATGGGGTGGTTCTGTTGATCTATGATTTTAACCTTCCCTACATCCACTTTGACTTTTAGTACTCTTCTCTTATTGTTGGAAACACCAAGGGGGTATTTAATTGCTTTTCCGATGTCTCGACTGACATACACACCAGGCCCAAGTTCTTCTCTTGATGGTGTGAAACCATTCTTCTTTATCAACTCTGTAGCCTCTTTTGTGGTGCCGTGGAACATCACATATTCTTTGTGATCCTCTGGATGCTCATTGGTCTCAAGAATGTTTTCTAAGTAGTATGGTGAATTTGTTTTGTTTTTCTGCTTGGTGTACCCCTTCAAAGCCATAATGATCAAACTGCAGCTGAATACACCTCTGACAAATGAGCTGTAATCCCCAAAACTATTTTTAAGGCCTAGCCATTTTGCAAATGATTTAGGCTGGAACCGTTAAAGCAAATTGTAATGTTTAAATAACTATTCAACGTATCCAGAATCAATGTTACAATAGTATTAGAATAGCATTATAACATTCGAAAGTAAAGACTGGTAAACAAAACCGTATTTGACTTATATCGAGTGTTCAATAATAAGACAGCTAACTTCTAGTGTTTCAAATAACATTATTCTCACCCGCTAAAGTAACAGACGAATGCAGGACTATACCGTATGTGAGGGTTTCCTCCCACTCAAGTTTCATTTCCTGGTTCTTTGACGAAAACGTTAGGTTTTCTGTTTCTTTGTAAGTAAAAACCACACCCACTCACGTTAGAATCTAGTCTAATAGGTACATGATCATAAACATATGTGAAACGTCATGCCGTATTAAGACCTCTGGAGCGTTTTAAAATTGCAATGCGGACACCTTTGACAAATACATTGAGTTTTTTTGTCTTTATACAGGACCAGTCAAAAGTTTGGCACGCCTACTCATTCAAGGGTTTTTCTTTATTTTTACTATTTTCTACATTGTAAAAAAGTAGCGAAGACATCGAAACTATTAAATAACACATGGAATCATGTAGTAACCAAAGAAGTGTTAAACAAATCCAAATATGTGTTATATTTGAGATTCTTCAAAGTAGCCACCCTTTGCCTTGTATATCAGACTACGATCAGAATCAGTAATGTGTTGTCGATCTGAACAGTGATCACACAACTGCTGTCTGCGACTAACAGGAAGACACCGTTGATACGTCTATGGAAGGCACAACATTGACCAATATTATCAATATATTTCTACATCACAGGCGCTGTACATTAATAAAACCTGATTGGATTTTGTGGAGGTAAAACACTCAAACAGTATAGGGAACTTCTACAGTTTATTGGAGATTTATTATAGGAAGAAAACCCTTCTTTAAACAACGTATGATCATTGATACACGTTCATTATCAAGTAAATATGATTGATTATATTTCTAAAATGTATGATAAGGTTATATGATTGATTGCACATCAATTCCCATATCAACTCCTCAGCCTTTTGTGAGTCTATTTTGCTCCTTCTTACTGTGGACTGTTGCTGCATCATGCTGGACAGTTGAACCATCCACTTCTGACACCGAAAATCCAGAAGAAAACCCTCTTGGTGTTCCAGACACTAAGACAAGAGTAGCTTAAGGGACATTTCAAAGTGTTTCAACTTCATTTTCATCATCTCCAGCACCACCCCAACATCAACATACAGTGTGTGAAAATTGCACATTTCTATGTTTTGTAGTTAAAAAAAATGATGTTTCCAATGACATCATCAACCAATTAGTAGAGAATTATTAGGCAACGTCTACTCATTATTTGTTAAAATCACACAAACGCACACCGATGACGTCATCTTTTTTTACCACAAAACATAGAAACATGCCACTTTCTCATATGTTGTTGATGTTGGGGTAGTGCTGGAGATAATGAAGTTGAAGCATTTTGACGTCACCCATTAAAGTCAGAGTGGATGCAGTACCACCCCAAGGGGAAGACCTGGCAGATTGAGTATGACACTGCCTGGGTTTCACCTGGTGTTGGCATGGTGCCGAGCAACCAAGAGGAAGACTGTGTTTACGACCCAAAATGAATCATGAAGGGAACCGTAAAGAACTTGTAACTCTGAATAATCCTGTTGAAGTGCAAAATACAGGTAACTGCCAAAATAATAGAAACAGTTGAGTAAATGAGGGGTACAAAGTATATTGAAACCAGGTGCTTCCACACAGGTGTGGTCCCTGAGTTAACGAATCACTTAACATTCCATCATGCTTAGGGTCATGTATAGTATAAAAATGCTGGGCAGGCCATTATTTTGGCTACCATGGCTATGCCCCCATCCACAGGGCAGGAGTGGTGACGTAATGGTTTGATGAGCATGAAAACAATGTAAACCATTTGCCCTGGCCGTCTCAGCCACCAGATCTCAACCCAACCGAACACTTATGGGAGATTCTGGAGCAACGGCTGAGACAGCGTTTTCCACCACCGTTAACAAAACACCAAATTATGGAATTTGTCATGGAAGAATGGTGTCACATCCCTCCAATAGAGTTCCAGACACTTGTAGAATCTATGCCAAGATGCACTGAAGCTGTTCTGGATCGTGGTGCCCAACGCCTTATTAAGACACTTTATGTTGGTGTTTCCTTTATTTTGGCACTTACCTGTACAATACTGCACTTAAATATATAATGCACCTTAAAATAATGTACCTACTGGACAAAATGTATAATATTAGTCAATAGGTGTGTTCTATAGGCTAATAGTATCTTCAATTTAGTCGCAAATGACAGCTGTGTACTCACTGTTCAGATTGACTCAACAACTGATCTTAGTCTGATGTATAAACACTACAGATATCATTTTACTGGTCAAAGGTGTCAGCATTGCAATTTCAAAATGCTCCAGACGTCTTGCAATAAATAATAAGATGTACCAGACATGTTTATGTACCCATTAGATTAGGCTTCTTTCTCATCTGAGTTGGCGTGGTTGCTTTTCACTAGCAAAGAGATATCCTGGTCATAAATATGGATGGACTTTGCTCTCTCTCTCGATTTAGAATTTGAGAGAGAGGGGGAGGGGGGATAGAGCGAGGGAGAGGAAACCGAGGGGAAACGAGAACTAAACTCTGTCATATAATCCTGAATTAGTCTGACTGGTTGGTTGAATCTGATTCCACAGTAGCAGGTAAGGATGACCAAATTATAATTTGACTTTTTAGAAAGTTGCTTATTAGCTACTTCACAAATGTTAACATCGCATTGAAACATTTAAATCACAAGCCAGAGGATATAATCCAATATCTAGTATTTTCTATAAAAGTGAATGATACAATAGAGATTATCTGAATTATAATGTATTTATAAAATTACAAAAAAGTATCAAGTGCTTGTAACATACCAAGTACATTGTGCACTATTCACGTATTATTCATGTGAGCCAAATAAATATACTAAGGCAACACAGTAGTTGGCAAAAGCATGTGACATTTCTGAATTAGTAGCCTGGATAAAGTCTATTTGTGTTTGACATGTTGCCCTTTATAATTCCTATTTAACTGGCAAGTATTACAATGTGCAGGCGGAGTCTCCTTTTATTACACTTCAGGTTACTTTCACAGGGCCTTCAGAAAGTAGTCATACCTCTTGATTTATTTGTTGTTGTTACAGACTGAATTCAAAATCAATTAAATAAATACAAAAATCTATTTGGAATGTCAAGGCAAAGGGGGTGTGAATACTTGTGTAAATGAGATATTTTAAATATTTTCAATAAGTTTGCTAAAATGTCTAAAAACATGTTTTCACTTTGTCATTATGGTGTATTGTGTGTGTAGATGGGTGAGAGAAAAAACATTGAATCAATTTTGAATTCAGGCTGTAACAACAAAATGTGGAATCAGTCAAGAGGTATGAATATTTTCCGAAGGCCCTGTAGGAGATCTAAATCGTTACTACAGGATTGCAGAAGTTTGTATATTCATAAAAGCATATTTTGCCACAGGTTCTCATAGCTAGAATCATCATGTTGACTAGGGCTTGCCGGAGGAAAATGAAACCAAACTCTCCATACTTAGACAACTTTCTCTACACTGGTGAACATCCTGAGGATCAACGAACATATGTGATGTTCCATGGCACCTCAGTAGAGGCTGCAGAGCTGATTAAGAAGAATGGCTTTATACTATCAAGAGCAGATATCAGCATGCTTGGTGCTGGTGTTTATGTTACACGGGACATTCAAAAAGCCTGTGAATACCCTCTTGGTGTTTCCAAATCTAAGAGAAGAGTACTAAAAGTCAGAGTGGATGTAGGGAAGGTTAAGATCATAGACCAGCAGGATCACCCCATGCAGAAGACCTGGCATACCGAGCATGGATATGACACCGCCTGGGTTCCACCAGGTGTCGATATGGTAGAAAGCAACCGACAGGAGAACTGTGTCTATGACCCAAAGAGAATCAAAGTCATGGAGGTCATGAAAGTAAACAAAAAGACCATGTAAGTATGAAAGAGACTGTTGTAGTACAAACCCTCTGATTGGTTTTACCTGTGATGATGCAATAGATACATTCTAGAGCTTTCTAATGGATTTGTTTTTAGAGCCTAGTTTGGGAGGTCAGATGACCAGGAATTAAAAAAAAAACACATTTCCCAATGACCTAAAAATCAAGTCTCCTTTAACAAATCATTATTTTAAATAAACTATGTGAAGAATGGAAGCTAATATAATATCATATTGAAGCAAAAACTGTCTGCTTGTCTTACAGATCTAGATACCGTCATCTTCAGAGTGGAGTCACCCCTGAGGACAGCCACGTCTACGTGATGTATCATGGAACATCAAAACAGATTGCTGTGAAAATACAGAGAAATGGATTCAAACCTTCCAAAGATGGCATGCTTGGTGCAGGTGTTTACCTCAGTCGAGACATCCGAAAAGCCATTAAATACCCCATTGGGGCCGATGACTCAGACAGGATGGTTCTGAAAGTGAAGGTGGATGTTGGCAAGGTTAAGATCATTAACAAACAGGATCACGACATGCAATACAACTGGCACACTAAGCATGGGTATGACACTGCCTGGGTTCCACCTGGTGTTGGCATGGTGAATAGCGACCAAGAGGAGGACTGTGTTTTCGACCCAAAGAGAATCACAGTGCTGACAATGCTGAAAGTGTCCACCATGAAAATGTGAGTGATATTGAGCCACAGTCAGTACCTTATCACAATGGAAGTACCCTTACCGTAGAAGGCTTGAAGGGCACTTAATGTGAGTTCCACTATACACACATGCAGGTTTTAATTGAGACAGCTTGTATTCTATTCTGTTTCCTGCAGGTTAAACCCGTCACTGTAGAACTGATGGCGTTCTGCATTCAGTGGGAGCATCCAGCATCACCTCATGGTCACCAGAAGAGGATGGTTAGAATCAGACGGACCCACATGATGCAGTTCATAGGAAGAAGAAGCTATATTTTGCAGGCCCACAAGATGATTTCACATGTCAATCTATATGCAATCAATCATTTAACCTCATCATATCAATTATTCATATTTACGTGATGTAAATAATGCATGTGTAACAATAATCCTCGTTCCTATAATAAATCTCAAATAAACACGTTTCACATTGTTTGTTGTGTTTTCCCCCCTCCGAATTCCAATCAGTTATTCTATTGAAGTATCTGTGGTGCAGAAATATATGAACTGATTTAGTCAATGTTGTGTGTCTTCCATAGACAAGCAGCTGAGTTCCACTGTTTGCGGAAGGTGTCAGCCATTTTGAAATGCTCAGATTGGGATACCATATGTGTTTATAGTTCGGTATTCATTAGACTACCTGTACTATCTGAGTGGGTGTTGTTGCTTTCCACTTACATAGAGGTATCATGGTTCTACATTCTGAGACTAGATTCAGCCGCAGGTCCCATTTCTTTCTTGAACGGATGGTCGGGGGGCCGGAACATAATTACAAATCATTTGTAGACTGCAAATTGACCGCAAGAAGCACAAACAAATAATGTTAGACTAAAACATAATAACAAACCTCTATTATACATGGAAATACCTTAGAACAGATTTCCCAAATGAAAATCACTTGGAGCTGATTTGCTGGTGTTTTTACTGTCTTTTATGTCCAACCATTTAACTGGGCCACCAGTTGGAGATCCCTGCTCTGTGTGCCTTATCCATCTCTATAGAGACAAGCGTTGTAACCAGGAAATGAAATCAGTAAAGCACTCTGTATGAAGTACTACTGTAGGTTTCCTAAGAATACAGTATAATAATCCTGCATTTGTCAAGTAGTAGCAGGTAAGAAAAATATCCTGTAATTCTAGACAAATGAACAGTCTTGTTATTGACTAGTGGAAAGCACAGTAGCGAGATCAGTAAGAAGCACTGTTTCCTAAGCATACACAGTATAATAAACAACAGTCTTTATTAAACAGTCTTGTTATTGGACACTTATCTTAGATATATTAAACAAACCCTGTTTACAAAGTACATTTATATGTAAGCATGATAATGTTACAACACTTGTAATATTACTGTAACAATAGGTATTCAGCATATTGTTATTGTATAAATATCACTATTTGGTGTAACAGTTTTAGCCAAAGGACTATTTAATATTACAATGTGTTATTGTGCATTGTATTGACTTATAATACAGTTCATCTCAGCAGAGGTGTATTCAGTTGCAGTTTGGTTTCTAGTTTATGGCTAACTCCCCATACTGCATCAACTTCCTAGACAGCAACACACTTCCTGAAGACCAGACAGAATATGTGATGTTCCACGGCACCACAACAGAGTTGATTAAGAACAATGGTTTCACACCAAGTGCAGACTAAAGTGTTCTTGGAACTGGTGCCTATGTTAGTTGGGACATTCTAAAAGCCATTGAAAACCCCCCTGGTGTCCCCTACTGGGAGAAACGAGTACTTCAAGTCAGAGTGGATGTGGGGAAGGTTATTATCATCGAGAAGAAGTACCACCCCAAGCAGAAGACCTGGCACACTGTGCATGGCTATGACACTGGCTTGGTATCACCTGAGGTTGGCATGGAAGAGGAGGACTGTGTCTACGACCCATAGATAGTGAAAGGTCATGGAGATAACTGGAAATAACTTGTAAGTATGAAAGACTGTTGAAATACATTGCAAACCATTTTTCTTGTCATTACCTGCGATGGTATGGAGTGGTATGTGACAACTTCACAGTAGAGCAGTGATTCCATTTGGTGATGAATTCTACAAAATATTTTACTCCCCCCCTCAGTCAAACAAAAAAATTATTTGCCGACAATATGAAATAATGTAACATACCTACAAATGCAATATCTCATTTCAGCAAATACTGTATGTTTTACTGATCTAAAAACAATCATGTTAAGAGTAAAGTCACCCCTGAAGGTTGCCGTGTCTACGCCATGTATGTTGAAACAACAAAACAGTCTGCGGTGACACTACAGAGATATGGCTTCACACCATCCAGAGATGGTATGCTTGGTGCTGGTGTCCGAAAAGCCATTAAATACCCCATTAGGTGTTCCTGAATCCGACAGGGAGGTTCTGAAACTAAGGGTGGATTTTGGAAGAGTTCTGATCATAGACAATTACCACTTGTTCTGACTCTGCCTGGCTACCAGCAGGTGTTGGGACGGTGCAGATCAACCAAGAGGAAGACTTGTGTGTCTACAATCCAAAGACAATCAAAGTGTGGGCAATGACATCGTGAATATTATTGATTATATTTCTGAAGTATTTGTTATGATTGTTTCATGAATAATTGCATATTGAAATAGGTGGCCTGAGTAGGCCTATTGTGAAATATAGCCTTAATTAGTGAATATGGTCTATTCATTCATTAACGCATGGTGATGTCACCATGGAAGGCCAGAACTCCATCCCATCAAAACAGTCTTCTCAAACAGCTCTTACATTAACCACTGAATGTACAAAACATTATGAACACCTGCTGTTTCCATGACATTAACAGATGTTTAAACCTTGAGACAACTGAGATATGGATTATGTATGTCTGCCATTTAGAGCGTGAATGGGCAAGACAAAATATTTAAGTGCCTTTGAACGGGGTATGGTAGTAGGTGCCAGGCGCACCGGTTTGTGTTAAGAACTGCAACGCTGCTGGGTTTTTCACAATCAACAGTTTCCCGTGTGTATCAAGAATGGTCCACCACCAAATGGGCATCCAGACAATTTGACAACTGTGGGAAGCATTGGAGTCAACATAGGCCAGCATCCCTGTGGAACACTTTCAACACCTTCTGGAGTCTATGCCCTGATGAATTGAGTCTGGATGGCTGAGGGCAAAAAGCGGGGTGCAACTCAATATTAGGAAGGTCCTCTTAATGTTTTGTATACTCAGTCTATAAAACACAGAAGAATCACGTTTTTGACTGCGCTGGGCCTTTAAGATGTTCATACCAAAGACCATTTAGCCATTTCATATAGAATTGTAGGACTCCTGTAGGGGGTGCTATTAGCCCATAGAAACACATTGAATAACACATTCACACACGGCAAAACAGATGGTAAAACAAACGTCATAACAAGGAAGTATGTTTTGAAACATGTTTCCTGTATCTGAGAGATATAAGAAAGCTCAGGATATTTTTTAATGTGTAATAAAATGTGGAATGGCTCTATTCACCTCCAGTCATTCTTACCGCAAAGTCACCGAATGACCGTCTGACTAGTCCTGTGAAGCTTGTGGGCGTTGTAGAGAAATAACGGACGACACTGCAGCTGGAGCCTCAGTCAGCACACCCGCCTAGCCAAGGGCCACAGGCCCCTTCACTAGACCAGCAGCAGCCAAATCCCCGGCTGACCCAGCATTCGTCGGCCCTCTAGTCCACTCGGCAGCCTCAGCGACACCATCTATCCTCATCCGGGGTCCTCCAGTTCCTGCACTAGTGGGACAGCACACCTCGGGCCTGCTCTCCAATGCTGGATTGTGGCCCTCCTCTGTTGGGGAGACACCACCAGCACCTGACTGGAAACCTGCTGCCTCCAGAGTGCAGCCGTGGACTAGCCATGCCATGGAGTACTTGTCATATGGACACTTTCAACACTGTCCCCTGGCTACTGCTTGCTGCTGATGGGGTGGACCTGCCTTGGCCAAATGGACTTCATATTGACATTGGAGCAGGGAATTCTTTATTTTTGTAAATATGATACTCATACGTAGGGGTGGCAGTTACGAATTCCCTGCCGGTGAGCTCAACCTGAACTCAGTGGTAGATGTAGTATAGTAAATGTAAATCCGAGACACTCCATATAGCGTATGTTACGTTTCATATGGTATGTATTACATTGAACACAAATGTAAACGCAACATGTAAAGTGTTAGTCCCATGTTTCATGAGCTGAAATAAATGATTACGGAAATGTTCCATACGCACAAAAAGCTTATTGCTTTAAAATGTTGTGCAAAAATTAGTTTACATCCCTGTTAGTGAGCATTTCTCCTTTGCTGACATAATCAATCCATCTGACAGGTGTGGCATATCAAGAAGGTGATTTAACAGCATGATCATTACACAGGTGCACCTTGTGCTATGGACAATAAAAGGACAAATCTAAAATGCGCAGTTGTATTACACAACAATGCCACAGATGTCTCAAGTTTTGTGGAAGTCCATCATCCATTTCGTATGATACAGTATATTACAAATTACAATTTGTTGTGGCTAACGCTGGCTAGGCTAGAGTTAAGGTTAGGATTAGGAGCTAGTTTAAAGAGTTAAGGTTAGGGGTTAGGGGAAGGGTTAGCTAACATGTTAAGTAGTTGAAAAATTGCTAATTAGTTAAAGTAATCTTTGATGAGATTCGAATTGCACACATTTTGGATTGCAAAATGTGTGCATATTTTTCAAACATTCACTATGGGTTTTTACAAGGTGCAGGCCAAGCCATTCCATCAGACATTCACTATGGGTTTTTACAAGGTGCAGGCCAAGCCATTCCATCAGACATTCACTATGGGTTTTTACAAGGTGCAGGCCAAGCCATTCCATCAGATATTCACTATGGGTTTTTACAAGGTGCAGGCCAAGTGCTGGGGGTACAGGCTGCTGGGGGTACAGGCTGCTGGGGGTACAGGCTGCTGGGAGTAGCTGTGACACGTAAGATGGCTGTGCCTTGTTGGCCGGAAGAAAGCGATAAGTGGGGAGTGGTTCATCCTGGGATTCCCCTCTGCGGATATGGAACAGTAACCAGCAGTGGTTATGGAGGAAAAAGTAGACACTTTTGTTCCCGAACCACAGGAATAACCGGAGAAGGAATCCAATGCTTCTATCACCATCAGGTTAGTGCTACCAAAACCACATTGACCAGTCCAGGCTTGAATCTGTAACACCATGCTTCAAGGGCAAGAGCCATCAGCTACTTCACACGTGGAAAAGATCCCAGCATAAATCTGTGAAGGTAAAATGGGGCGGGACTAAAGGAATAAGCTAAAATCTTCGACCAACTAGTCTCATTGTACTAGTCTCATGTAGCCATACCTCCAAAATCACATTGTTGTCATGCTGGAGAATTGGAGAATTTTGTATGAGCCAAAACAGAATGGTCTGCTGGGTTCCAGCGGCTACATTTTGATTGGATGTTATATTTCAAGAAACCTCCCCCACATGCCCTTAAAAGGGAAGCTGCGTGTAATGTTCATCACAAGTCGATGAAGGCATTACAACTGCTCTACTAAATACATTTTATTATGATGTGTGTACATACAGCCTATGTTATACACCAGCGATTTCCTGGGCATCCTCACACACTGTTCCTCCTATGGCACTAGTGGCTACCTTTAGTGCTCCGCCAAAGCAAGGCAATTGATTGGTTTGACGTGTTGCGAGGCATCAATGGTTTCCACCCACTTGTAGCTACTTTCTGCCCTGAACTTCACCAGGGCTGCGTTCAGTATGTTTCTACGTTCTGAAACGGTTCAAATGAACGTAAACAGTGCTGTACTGAACAACCAGTTGAAAAATGGGGAGGGGTTGGGTTGTGGGTTGGAGAATGCTGTCAGCATGGCCACGGCCCTTTAAAAATAAAAATATGTCAAGCCACACCTCGCTACACCCACCAAACGTACCTCGAAGTCTGTTCAGGAACATTTCGGGGAAACGTGTCATTCAGTACAAAACGTTGCACAACATAGCAAACGTTCAAGAGAAGTCAACACATCTCTTGCTTCCTGAATAGGGAAGCTTGGTTCTCAACAGGGCTAGCCTGAGTAACAATACCATGAGGTTGACCTGCAACAAAACACTCATGTATTAAGTCTCCCACTGCAACTGTAGAACACATTCACATCAACCTGATAAATACTAGACTATAAAAGCACAAATACATTCCATTCCTTCAGAAGGAATTTCACAAATTGTCAGATCACAAAAATCATCTAGTAAAAACGTTATACTACACATGTTCCTGTGTTTTTCAGAACCATGTAAGAGGTAAATAAAACTACACATTCCTATCCATTACACTCAGAACATTCCAGAGTTCTGGAGTCTCAACTATTTTTACAATACCTTAGTCCCCAAATCCCTGATGACATCACTTGCAGTTCTTCTGACACCATGATGAGGTCAGCTAAAAACTAAGGGTGTGTGGCTTTCATTCAATATTTAAGAATTGGTTAAAATTAGGATACGTTTAGTGTCCAGGTTAAGGTTGATGAGATGAGGCTTCGTAGCTACTACACCCATCTTCAACATCCATCTTCGCTTCCTCTACCTCTTCAACATCCATCTTCGCTTCCTCTACCTCTTCAACATCCATCTTCGCTTCCTCTGTCTGGACTTGGACCTGATGCTGCTTCACCAGATGTCAAACCTCTTGTCTGTCAGGAACGGACTTCTGTCCTTGATTGTGTTGCTGAAGAGCCTGTAGAGAAGAACACTATCATCATCATCATCATTATCAGTTTTAGAACATTACACTACAGACAACCACCATTAAATAGTTGCACCCAGAAAAAGAGACCATATGATCTCACGTGCACACACACACTGACATCACACACACACTGACATCACACACACACTGACATCACACACACACTGACATCACACACACACTCACCGTACGGTGCGGATTGAAGTGTTGGTGGAGACCAGTTGGAGAATTCTGTCGGTCAGAGCATCAGTGATGTCATTGTGACTCAGGCTAAAATACAGAAACAGGAAGAGAATGAAGGATCAGACATTTGTCATGTAGTCACATGGACACACACACAGAGTGAAACCCACTCACTCAAGGACTTCAACTTTGTGCAGGTGTGTGAGCAGGGGCTGTAGATGGCGGTCTGTGAGTTGGCAGTGGCTGAGGTCCAGTTCTGACAGCCCCTCTGAGTGTTCCAGAACCAGGGCCAGAGATCCACAGGCCTTTTGGTTCAGCCTGGTCTCACTGAGGTCCAGCTCCCCATCCAGGGCTCTGCACAGGGACTCTGCGTATCTCAGCACTCCCTCTTCAATCCCCTCACACACATGGTCCACCAGCTGAAGTAGCAGAGCTTTGCTGGGGCTGAGGGAACAATAACCAGAGATAACATTATGAGACAGCTCTAACTCATACTTTTCTAAACTAGTTTGTCCTTGTGTATCTAACCTCAGCTTGACAATATGCAGGATGGGAAGCAGCTCTCTCAGTGCTCCGTGCTCCACCTCACAGTCTTTAAGGATGAGCTGCACCTGGGGCTGGTTTCGGGACTGGTTCTGGGTCGGGTTCTGAACCAGCTGTGTGCTGTGCTGGCTCTGCTTCAGAACAGAGTTTATGGCCCTACAGTGGTCAGTGGTCAGACACAGCGCCTCCCCCTGGTCGTGAGCCGACAGGTCCACAGAGGAGGAGCAGGAGAAGTCCAACCTGTGCTGCAGAGCCCTGAGCAGCTCTGCTGCTGCTGTTGTTATTGCTGAAGGTGGTGATAGTGCCCCCTGCAGGATCTGAGAGGCAGCGCAGGAGTGGAGGAAACTCAGCAACAGCATCCTGTCAACACTGCAGGAGAGAGAGAGAGCGCGAGAGAGAGAGAGCGAGAGACAGGATTCGTTTCACACCAGCACACAATAAAAACACTGATAAAACACACTACAACTCTGTGATTCACGTCAACTCCCATGCATTCCCCTTCAATTCCAACCCTGAGGGTAAGGTAAGTAAGTGCATTACACTAAGGTTAGGGTTAGTGGTTAAAATGAGTCTGACAGTGTAAAGCATCACAGTTCTATCCATTCTAGAATGGTCAAAGAGTGCCAACGAAACCTGAGTTGGGAGACTCTGTCCAGAAGAGGCAGGATGCTCTCTATCTCCCCCGGTGGTATGGAGGTCCACAGCAGGTTGACTTTGACTTGGTGGCTGTGCTGCAGGGTGAAACACAGCGCAGTACAGTCCACTCTGTCCAGCTCTCTGCTGTTCAGGTTGATCCAATGGTCTGAAGACCTCAACAAACTGGACACACAGTCACTGGCTCTACTGTCATAGATCTGTCTGATGGTGGACTTCACAAAGCTGGAACTGAGCCTGCAGAAAGATGTAGAATGGATTGTCATGGTTGTGTTAAGGTTATAAAAAGGATAACTCACATAACAACTACCTGGGTAGAACACTAATAGTTGAAGTCTATCAATATTAAATAAAGATCAAACACCTCTTGAATATAACCCTAATGATAATACAGGGTATAACTCTAAATAATGTCACTGTAAAATATTTGTTTTCTTCTTTCTAAAACGTCTTTAAATATAAAATTAAGTTCACTCACCTCTTGAATATAACCCTTCCCAGAAAGGGGAAAAGATCTGAGATGTTCTTCTCTAGAAGCCTGTTCTTCCTGAGGTCCACTGTGATGTTGTGGGTTGAATGCTGCAGCAGAGAGAGAAGCACCTCCCAGTCCAGCCTACAGGAGGTCAGGTCTCCACCAACCTTCTCCAGGAACCACCGAGTCAAGTCCTTGTCCTGAGCTTCATACACAACTACAGCCAGCTGCTGCAGGGTGTCTGAGTGCAGTCTAGGAGGTTGGAACATAAAGGCAGTAAATAACACAAATATAAATAAGAACACATACATAAGTTACTACTTCTACTTATTGCTACCACTTTTTAAAAAACAACAGCTTCAAACTGACCTGAGAGTGAGAGGGCCTTGGTGACAAAGTAGTGTGATGAGAGAGTGACCCTGGATGCAGAAGTCAGTCAGGTCCAGACACTGCACCGTCCAGAGTCTCAGCAGGGACGCCACACTACTCAGAGCCCTGGATAACACTCTCTCTGGTGGCTGGCTGCTCTTTAGGACCAGGGAGAGCTCTGTGACAGTCAGTGGAGAACCCCCTCTCCCTGTCCTCCTAGCCAGTCTGGCCAGTCTCACTGCCATGCCCACATTCAGCCTGGAATAAAATAAAATAAACTCAAGCCACTTTTAAACAGAGAAACCTTGTCAGATAAAATGCACAATAAGAAATCAAACTAAATAGACCTGTAAAATCGAGCTTACAAAACATACCTGAGCTTGTGTAGCTGTGATACATGTGTGAAGAGAAGTGAGGCTCCTTTCAGAGACATCTTGCTGGGGGTGAGAGTGAGGTCCACTCTGGAGGCACAGAGGCCAAGCACTCTCACCACAGACCTGCAGGTTTTCCTGGGTAACTGTCCTCCCAGTGACAGGGTGGAGCCCAAGGCCTGGAGGAGAGAGGCCAACAGCTGGGCATCCTCTCTGGACCTCACAGGGATGGATTCACACACACGCTGGAAGAACCTGTCAGAATCACAGCTGAAACAGCAGAACATGAGGGACACATGAAATCAAACGACAGTTAGAATACATGAATATTGAACTGTCGTATGGAAAAGTAATACCATGTGATGTTACAGAGAAAGTTACATAAAATGCCATGACATAACGTAATACGAGTTTTATAGATCAGGTATTCTGAGTAAACATTGAGGTTTCATGTTACAAGATTTCATAAAGACACATCACTATTAGCATCACATAATCACTAACCACCACACATGTTCAGACTCACCTCAGCTGTGAGATGTAGGGCAGACACTGAAGGAAACTCCTCACTTCACTCTCTTCATCTGACCAGCCTTTCAGCTGTACTGGTTTCTTCTCTGATTGGAGTTTCAGCACTTCTAGGAGGGGGGAGACGTTTCTCTTTCTGAGGTCTATGGACCAGACTGCAGGAGCTGACTGGTAAACTGGCTGTAATGCTGGAAGGACACTCCTGCCTGTTTGAGTCTCGTAGTCCTCCACATGTGAATACAGATCCAGCAGGAAATCACGTTGAAACGACTCATCATAATCATCCTCATCACAGAAAGGGAAGGTTCTGTAAGTACACACTGATGATACCAGCTTCAGTGTCTTCTCTCCTGACTGCTCCTCCCACTCTGCTGCTTGAGACAGGAGACCCACCAGGAACTTGATCAGCTTTGAGGGATCAGACCACCATGGACAGAAACTGCAACAAGGACAGTAACAGCTGATTCAGACATGGATGGACACATGAAACCAGTCATCGCTAAAATATATATGAAGTAGTTGTTCATTTACATAATGTGCTTCTGTTTTATGAAAAATATATAATTTTAGATAGACATTGTTAATTCATGTGACATTTCGTATGTTCATTCAGGAAATCTGAGTATAAATGTTACCAGATTCACCAACACTTGAACTTTTATATTTACCAGGTTTCTAAAAGACAATAATCACTAGCATCACATAATCACTAACCACCACAAATGTTCAGACTCACCTCAGCTGTGAGATGTAGGGCAGACACTGAAGGAAACTCCTCACTTCACTCTCTTCATCTGAACAGCCTTTCAGCTGTACTGGTTTCTTCTCTGGTTGGAGTTTCAGCACTTCTAGGAGGAGGGAGACGTTTCTCTTTCTGAGGTCTATGGACCAGACTGCAGGAGCTGACTGGTAAACTGGCTGTAATGCTGGAAGGACACTCCTGCCTGTTTGAGTCTCATAGTCCTTCACATGTGAGTACAGATCCAGCAGGAAATCACATTGAAACGACTCATCATAATCATCCTCATCACAGAAAGGGAAGGTTCTGTAAGTACACACTGATGATACCAGCTTCAGTGTCTTCTCTCCTGACTGCTCCTCCCACTCTGCTGCTTGAGACAGGAGACCCACCAGGAACCCTATCAGCTTTGAGGGATCAAACCACCATGGACAGAAACTGCAACAAGGACAGTAACAGCTGATTCAGACATGGATGGACACATGAAACCAGTCATTGCTCAAATATATATGAAGTAGTTATACATTTACATAAAATGTGCTTCTGTTTTATGAAAAAATATATCATTTTAGAGAAATTAACAATATCTATGTGTGACATTTCTTAATGCAACATGTTCATTCAGGAAATCTGAGTATAAATGTTACCAGATTCACCAACATTTTAACTTTTATATTTACCAGGTTTCTAAAAGACAATAATCACTAACCACCACACATGTTCAGACTCACCTCAGCTGTGAGATGTAGGGCAGACACTGAAGGAAACTCCTCACTTCACTCTTTTCATCTGACCAGTCCCACAGCTGTACTGATTTCTTCTCTGGTTGGAGTTTCAGCACTTCTAGGAGGAGGGAGACCTTTCTCTCTGAGAGATCTATGGACCAGACTTCAGGAGCTGACTGGTAAAGTGTCTGTAATGCTGGAAGGACACTCCTGCCTGTTTGAGTCTCATAGTCCTTCACATGAGAGTACAGATCCAGCAGGAGATCCCATTTCCGACCCTGATAAACTTCAGACAGTGACAACACTTTCTCTACAGTTGTTTGTATGGTTTCTCTCTCATGGAGGGCTGTTTGAAGACACAGATTCAGTAGGAATGTCTTCTCTCTCTTTCTCCACTCTTCAGGGGATCTTCTCTGATACTGTGGTGGAGTAAAACTGCATGAACAGTTTAACAACAAATAGATGAATATGTGAGATATAATATGCATTTCAGACGGTCACATTATAGCAGGTCAAATAACATGACTATCTTTCTAAACTCATCATCCACTTCAACCGTTCCTTATAATCATCACCACAAAGTAAGATTGTATCTTTCTAAACTCATCATCCACTTCAACTGTTCCTTATAATCATCACCACAAAGTAAGATTGTATCTTTCCAAAACTGTATGTGTATGTTTAGCATATTCGGTTGTTACGAACAAACTTCCTTTTTAAAAGTGAAATACAGGGACAGACAACAATCCCTGAGCTGTACTGATCCAACTCACCTGAGCTGTACTGATCCAACTCACCTGAGCTGTACTGATCCAACTCACCTCAGCTGTACTGATCCAACTCACCTCAGCTGTGAGATGTAAGGCAGACACTGAAGGAAACTCCTCACTTCACTCTCTTCATCTGACCAGCCTTTCAGCTGTACTGGTTTCTTCTCTGGTTGGAGTTTCAGCACTTCTAGGAGGAGGGAGGCCTTTCTCTCTGAGAGGTCTATGGACCAGACTGCAGGAGCTGACTGATAAAGTGGTCTCAATGATGGAAGGACACTCCTGCCTGTTTTAGTCTCATAGTCCTCCACATGTGAGTACAGATCCAGCAGGAGATCACATTGAAACCACTCATCCTCATCATCCCCGTCACAGAAAGGGAAGGTTCTGTAAGTACACACTGATGATACCAGCTTCAGTGTCTTCTCTCCTGACTGCTCCTCCCACTCTACTGCTTGAGACAGGAGACCCACCAGGAACTTGATCAGCTTTGAGATATCAGACCACCATGGACAGAAACTGCAACAAGGACAGTAACAGCTGATTCAGACATGGATGGACACATGAAACCAGTCATTGCTAAAATATATATGAAGTAGTTATACATTTACATAAATGTACTTCTGATTTATGAAAAAATATATAATTTTAGAGAAATTAACTATATCTATGTGTGACATTTCTTAATGCAACATGTTCATTCAGGAAATCTGAGTATAAATGTTACCAGATTTACAAACATTTGAACTTTTATATTTACCAGGTTTCTAAAAGACAATAATCACTAGCATCACATAATCACTAACCACCACACATGTTCAGACTCACCTCAGCTGTGAGATGTAGGGCAGACACTGAAGGAAACTCCTCACTTCACTCTCTTCATCTGACCAGTCCCACAGCTATACTGATTTCTTCTCTGGTTGGAGTTTCAGCACTTCTAGGAGGAGGGAGACGTTTCTCTTTCTGAGATCTATGAACCAGACTGCAGGAGCTGGCTGGTAAAGTGGCTGTAATGCTGGAAGGACACTCCTGCCTGTTTGAGTCTCATAGTCCTTCACATGTGAATACAAATCCAGCAGGAGATCCCATTGAAACGACTCATCAAAATAATCCTCGTCACAGAAAGGGAAGGTTCTGTAAGTACACACTGATGACACCAGCTTCAGTGTCTTCTCTCCTGACTGCTCCTCCCACTCTGCTGCTTGAGACAGGAGACCCACCAGGAACTTGATCAGCTTTGAGGGATCAGACCACCATGGATAGAAACTGCAACAAGGACAGTAACAGCTGATTCAGACATGGATGGACACGTGAAACCAGTCATCACTAAAATATATGTGAAGTAGTTATACATTTACATAAATGTACTTCTGATTTATGAAAAAATATATAATTTTAGAGAAATTAACAATATCTATGTGTGACATTTCTTAATGCAACATGTTCATTCAGGAAATCTGAGTATAAATGTTACCAGATTCACCAACATTTGAACTTTTATATTTACCAGGTTTCTAAAAGACAATAATCACTAGCATCACATAATCACTAACCACCACACATGTTCAGACTCACCTCAGCTGTGAGATGTAGGGCAGACACTGAAGGAAACTCCTCACTTCACTCTCTTCATCTGACCAGTCCCACAGCTCTACTGATTTCTTCTCTGGTTGGAGTTTCAGCACTTCAAGGAGGAGGGAAGCCTTTCTCTCTGAGAGGTCTATGGACCAGACTGCAGGAGCTGACTGGTAAACTGGCTGTAATGCTGGAAGGACACTCCTGCCTGTTTTAGTCTCATAGTCCTTCACGTGAGAGTACAGATCCAGCAGGAGATCCCATTTCCGACCCTGATAAACTTCAGACAGTGACAACACTTTCCCTACAGTTGTTTGTATGGTTTCTCTCTCATGGAGGGCTGCTTGAAGACACAGATTCAGTAGGAATGTCTTCTCTCTCTTTCTCCACTCTTCAGGGGATCTTCTCTGATACTGTGGTGGAGTAAAACTGCATGAACAGTTTAACAACAAATAGATGAATATGTGAGATATAATCTGCATTTCAGACGGTCACATTATAGCAGGTCAAATAACATGACTATCTTTCTAAACTCATCATCCACTTCAACTGTTCCTTATAATCATCACCACAAAGTAAGACTGTATCTTTCTAAACTCATCATCCACTTCAACTGTTCCTTATAATCATCACCACAAAGTAAGACTGTATCTTTCTAAACTCATCATCCACTTCAACTGTTCCTTATAATCATCACCACAAAGTAAGATTGTATCTTTCCAAAACAGTATGTGTATGTTTAGCATATTCGGTTGTTACGAACAAACTTCCTTTTTAAAAGTGAAATACAGGGACAGACAACAATCCCTGAGCTGTACTGATCCAACTCACCTGAGCTGTACTGATCCAACTCACCTGAGCTGTACTGATCCAACTCACCTGAGCTGTACTGATCCAACTCACCTGAGCTGTACTGATCCAACTCACCTCAGCTGTGAGATGTAAGGCAGACACTGAAGGAAACTCCTCACTTCACTCTCTTCATCTGACCAGCCTTTCAGCTGTACTGGTTTCTTCTCTGGTTGGAGTTTCAGCACTTCTAGGAGGAGGGAGGCCTTTCTCTCTGAGAGGTCTATGGACCAGACTGCAGGAGCTGACTGATAAAGTGGTCTCAATGATGGAAGGACACTCCTGCCTGTTTTAGTCTCATAGTCCTCCACATGTGAGTACAGATCCAGCAGGAGATCACATTGAAACCACTCATCCTCATCATCCCCGTCACAGAAAGGGAAGGTTCTGTAAGTACACACTGATGATACCAGCTTCAGTGTCTTCTCTCCTGACTGCTCCTCCCACTCTGCTGCTTGAGACAGGAGACCCACCAGGAACTTGATCAGCTTTGAGGGATCAGACCACCATGGATAGAAACTGCAACAAGGACAGTAACAGCTGATTCAGACATGGATGGACACATGAAACCAGTCATCACTAAAATATATGTGAAGTAGTTGTACATTTATATAATGCACTTTTGTTTATATTATTTTAGAGAAATTCAAAATATATATGTGTGACATTTCTTAATGCAACATGTTCATTCAGGAAATCTGAGTATAAATGTTACCAGATTCACAAAAATTTTTACTTTTATATTTACCAGGTTTCTAAAAGACAATAATCACTAGCATCACATAATCACTAACCACCACACATGTTCAGACTCACCTCAGTTGTGAGATGTAGGGCAGACACTGAAGGAAACTCCTCACTTCACTCTCTTCATCTGACCAGTCCCACAGCTCTACTGATTTCTTCTCTGGTTGGAGTTTCAGCACTTCTAGGAGGAGGGAAGCCTTTCTCTCTGAGAGGTCTATGCACCAGACTGCAGGAGCTGACTGGTAAACTGTCTGTAATGCTGGAAGGACACTCCTGCCTGTTTGAGTCTCATAGTCCTTCACGTGAGAGTACAGATGCAGCAGGAGCTCCCATTTCTGATCGTGATAAACTTCAGACAGTGACAACACTTTCTCTACAGTTGTTTGTATGGTTTCTCTCTCATGGAGGGCTGCTTGAAGACACAGATTCAGTAGGAATGTCTTCTCTCTCTTTCTCCACTCTTCAGGGGATCCTATCTGATCCTGTGGTGGAGCAAACCTGAACAAACAGTGTAACATTAAAGAGATGAAGAAAGTGTTGGATGGAGGATATGAATTTTGAATGGTTACATTATAGTAGATAAAGTACAACTATCTCTCTGCACTCATCATGCACTTCAATTGTTCCGTAGACTACAAAGTAAGATTGCATCTTTTCAAAACAGTATGTGTATACTTAGCATATTAGGCTAATGCAGAAAGCTACAAACAAACCTCTCTAAAGGGAAATAAAGGGACAGACAACTACAATCCATGAACTGTACTGATTCAACTCACCTCAGATGTGAGATGTAGGGCAGACACTGAAGGAAACTCCTCACTTCACGCTCTTCATCTGACCAGCCTTTCAGCTCTACTGATTTCTTCTCTGGTTGGAGTTTCAGCACTTCTAGGAGGAGGGAGACCTTTCTCTCTGAGAGGTCTATGGACCAGACTGCAGGAGCTGGCTGGTAAAGTGGTCTCAATGATGGAAGGATACTTCTGCCTGCTTGTTTCCTATTGTACTTCACATGTGAGTACAGATCCAGCAAGATGTCATATCTTTCAGTTTGATACACAGAGAACAGTGACAGCAGTGTGTTCACAGCACCCTGGAACGTTTCTCTGTGACATAATCCTGCTTGTAGACACAAATCTAGTAGGACTGCTTTCTCTTCTTTCTCTAGTTTTTCAGGGGATTCTCTCTGATCTTGTAGTGGGGTAAAACTGAACCATAAAGCATAAGAAAGTCTTTGTTTAGATACTGTAAATACAGGTAGAAAGTGACTGCCTCTTTTACAGGCTAAATGCTGTTGCCATGTGTCTATCTTGTTGTATTGTTGCAGTGACTTCTTTGTCTAGATATTAACCTCTTGATATTTACATTGACAACCTATGTTTTTAATCGACTTAAATGAATTAATAGTCACAAAGACATTGAATAAATATGTACTGGCAGTGTAAACACTCACTGGAGTTTGTTGATATGTGTTAAACACTTTAAAATGGTCTTGCTGAGAGCCTCACTGAGAAGAGTTCTCCGATCCCAGTGTAGACAGAGGTTAACCCTCTCTAGGCTCTGCTTCATCACTTCTTCTGCTCTCACAAAAACTCGTCTTTCACCCTGGAATGGAAGGTGCAACTCATTTCCACAGAGCCCAAGTAAGCTAGTGAAGTCAATGTCTGCCTCACTGCGCAGCAAAGTTGTCCAGAGTTGACACAGCATTGATGGGTCAGATCTATGATCAGAAAAGGGTTTTAAAATAGAGTTTATTATAATTACATTTGTCAAAAAGTTTCAAAGTAGCATGAAACAGAGGTGTTTATAACTCAGTATCTGAGTGGAGGTAGAATACAACATATAAATGTATCATGTTTAGGATAAGGTTAGCCTTATCCTCATTTTATTGACTAGTTAATTGGAAATAAATTGGTGCATTAGATAACTAAATTACACAAATACATAACAAATATTACCTGAGATATCGGACGTTCTTCAGAGAGCCCAGTATCAGCCTTAGTCCTTGGTCTGACACAGTGCAGCTGTTCAGGTCCAAGTCAACCTTTCTCTCTGCAGACTGACTGATCATATAGGAGACTGCACAGCACTGGTGAGGATCAAGATGTTCTTCATCCAGGTCTAGAGTGTAGTCCAGTTTGTCCAGAAGAAGCAAACAGGCCTCAGTAGACTGAGATTCATACAAGCACTGACATAAAAACAGAAGATCTCTCTCAAACTCAGGAGCACCACCTTCTGCATGATCTTGGTTTGTTTGAAGTGGAAGAAATGTGTTTACCACTTCCTTGAAGAACCAATCTGATGTCTTCTTGATCTGTTGAGCTGGAACTAGACCATTTACCAATCGAATATTCCTCTCATTCAGAAGCCCACACATGAAAGGAACCATGTGTTTTGTGTGTTTCCATTCTTCAGTCTGGCACTTCTGTAGAACATCTCTGATTTTGTCTGGATTCTGTAAGAGCCAAAGGGCACCAAAGAACTCCTGCATTGTGTAATGGAGAAATGCAAAGTAAGTGTCTGATACTGTGGGCTCAACCATAATTATAAGAGCCCTCAAGAAAGAAAACTGGACACTGCTTACTTCGTAGCTCAGTTCTGTCAAGTTCATCGTTTTTTGCTGTGTTGCATCGAAAGCCATTTCTGCTAAAGACAATATTTTTTCTCTGTTTTCTGCGAGACACTTGTCGAGATCATTCATCTGTTTGCCACTGTGTTTTAGGATGCAGTAACGGAGGATGTTGATGTACATCTTAGTTGTAGGCCATGGCTGCTTAGAAGCCTCTTGGGTGGAATAATACATGCAGGCAACCACCATCAATGCATACATCGGGACATGGCACAGACTGAACAACTCTAGGTTGTTTAACACAATGCTCAAGGAATCATGGTTTGGCGTAGGGTTAGGCTCAGCACTCAACATCTTTGTTAAGTAAGCCCGGATGGACTCATTACTGAACCCTTTCACCTCCACTCTGAACGAGAGCCAGTCTGTCAGGAAGTCTCCTGATGGAACCTCTGGTCTGCATGTGATCACAATCTTTGCATCAAGGAGGAGGTCCTTGTCCACAAGTTTCTTTATCACCGAATGAGAGGAGAGGTCTGTGATTCCATCAAAAATGATGACAACGTTTTCAGAGTTCTTCTTAATATCCTGTAACACTTCTTCTCTACTTTCTTCTGGCTCACTGTACATGTTAAAGAGAAGGTCCTCCAGTCTCATGGGATGTGTGCTGGGTGAAATGTCTCTCACATCAAAGTAAAACATGTAATCTAGTTCTCTGTGATCTTTCTGTGCCCAGAGGTTCAACATTTGATGGGCGACTGCTGTCTTTCCAATTCCAGGTTTTCCAACTAAGAGGATCCTTCTCTTGGGTGTTTTAAGCAGGTCAGTCGGGGACGTTTCCTGTTTGGCCACGGGGATGAAGCTCTTTAGCTTTTTAGGGCGAGCTTTCTTGCATCTTTTGCTCTTTGTTTCGATTTTAGAGAGAGATGAAGGCACGTCTGTATCTAACACAAGAGGAGTGTAAGAGAAAGTCACCTCATTTCTATACCTCTCTGGTAGGAGACTACAGCTTTGTCTCCATGCAGCCTCTGTGATCTTTCGAGCTTTACATTTCAGCTGTGACTGATATCTGTGACAGGGTTTTGAACCTAAAATAATGATACAAAGGAAAAGCGAGAGTAAATGCACTGTGCCAACAGAAACCCTGTCCACCCGATGCACACAGTAAGCTAAATCAAACACACCTAAAAAAATATATATTTTCTGCCCAGCCAATTGTATACTATGTACTGGATACTAATTGTATAATATAATAATCACTTGCCAACAAGGTAGTCTGACATCTCTGGGTCTTCCTTGAAGGGGAAGCAGCTGATCCATTGCTGTAAGTCAGCGTTGTCTAAGGTCCTCTTCCTTGTGATGTCTAGAATCATCAGTAACTCGTAGCATGCAGCTTCTCCTTTGGCCGTGACCCAGTCCAGTATTTTTCTGGTTTGGTCAAAACGGTCAACTTCTGCCTGAATTTTACTGACTTCCTCCTCCTGAAGAACCTTGCGCTGGAACAGGTTTTCCACAATGAGGGACAGATTCTGGAGCCTTTCAACAAGGAGTCTCCTTCCATTTTGAATGTACTCTAAAGCGGATTGCCTTGTACAAGCCATGTCACCGGGTGTGATTCTGCCCCATCACTGGTATGTCACAACATGAAGGATATCTAGAAGATAGTATATAGTCAGTCAATAGTCGAACAGTCAAATAATGAGGTTTATTTACTCAAAAAAATCTTCTATTTTGAAAAAACATACCCCAACTGAATGTCAATTTATCAATTTATCTATGTGTTAAAACAGGCTTATATTTGGGGTTTTGATTTGGTTCGAACATTGATGTATGACAGTTAAACTATGGTCATTGGGCATGTATTAATCTCTGTTAACCCAGAAGTAAATCCCGCACTTGTGTTTACACATATTAGAAATGGAGAATTCCGCAGCAGGACCAACTCATGGAAAGAGCAGTTGTCTTTAATGTATATGTTCCATGGGTATATAGCCACAAACTTGCCAAATAATTCGCATTTAATAGTTAAAAAAAATAGGTAGTAGGACAAAGGCTGGGCACAGCAGATCATGTGTTGGTTTCACAATCCGTTATCGATTGTTAGAAAAGCCTTACCTTGTCCCCAAAATCTTTCTCGCGTCGTATTTCAGTGAGCTCGTGTAGCTTTAGCTATTTGTACTTTCACTTATACTTCGGCGTATAAAAACATTATTTGGGCGACGTTTGGCTACTAAACGTGGTGTTGTTGTATCACTAAAACTGCGCGCGTTGGTTTTAAAAACTAATACAGAGAAGAAAGGAGATAGGGGGTGAGTAGATAAGAGAGGGGTGAGAGGAAAGAGAGAGAAAAACAGTACATGCCAGGGTTGACTTCACAAGTGCATAGCGTAGCACAATGTTTTGCAACGAAAACGAGCGTTTCTCAGGTTAGTCCCGCCCCGTTTCTGCCCGTTTATTTCCGTTTGGATCTTAATGAATACACCCCACTTTAGATCCGGAATGTGAGCGAACGGCCGAGTGAACGTCGAACATCAAAACAACGTCCTAAAAAGCCCACCGAGTTCATGAGCTGGTCAAAAAAAATCTCCATAGACAGTATATTAGGCCTACCCAGATATCCTGAAAGTGAATTCTGAGCAGAATTCTGCATTTAAATTGGACAATTATGTAATTACATGATAACATTAATATGTGGCCTAACTAAGACAACACATAGGCTAAGTGTAGGGTACCTGCCATAAGTATTCAGTAAAATGAATCCTTCCTCCTCCTCTATGACAGATCCAGCCTCTCCAACCTAGTGTGTGTGTGTGTTGGGTACAGCAGAAGAAACGTTGCCATCTTGTGTGGATAATAAAGTATTTTTCTTCTCCTATACAAGTTAAACATTAGAATTATTCAGTACAGATTCCCCCAGACCAGTCATGTCTGATCAGTGCATTGAAGAAGGATGGATAGCCTGGCTACCTATTCACATTGCTCCGACCAACTGACATTTCTTCTCTAAGATGAGTATGGATTTGCCACCCTAGAACGCAAACTCATTCTGACTGTTCTGATTGGTTCCAGAAACCGACGGGATGGGCCAGAACTAGCCTACAAATTGACAATTTCAGACCACAGTTAGATTACCCTAAATTTGACTGGTCCCCCAGGAAGACATGCTGACGTCATGGTAACACTCCTCTTCTCCCCTCTTTCCTCTCTTTCCTCTCATCCCTTTCTCTTCACCTCTCTCTGCTTTCTTCTCTGTTTGCATTAGTTTTCAAAACCAAAGTGCCCAATTACAAGGATCTGTCCAGAAACAACCCCTAGCCTAGCGCCTAGACACTTCTCCCCTAACCCATATCCCCTAGACACCAGTGTAGATCTAAGAGCATTGTACAGACGTTAGAGATATCTTGCTAACACTAATTCAATCCCTTTAGATCTACACTAGTGTCTAAAATGATGTCAGGCCCAGTGGGGAAGAAGGGAAGGTGTACGTCCCAAATGGCACCTTATTCCCTGCACAGGGCTCTGGTAAAAAAGTAGTGCACTGGAAAGGGAATAGTGCACCTTTTGGGACTCATTCCAAGGGGTTGTGGTTAGAGATTGTTTTTAGACTGAGTTCCACATGGTGCCTTCCTCTAAGACGATTTGTCACAAAACGATGCGTCTGAAAATGTAAACAGAAAATAAAGACGTCAACGAAAACCCAACTTAACAGAAATCCCCACTAGACAGTAATTATTACAATACAAACATTTAGAAAAATTAACCAGGGTTCTTTTTTCTTCTCCTCATTCCTCCTTTTCTATATAACATGTCAGACTGTGTATTCCAAATAGCACCCTATTCCCCTTATAGTGCACTACTTTTGACCAGGGCCAAAAAGCACCCTCTAGTGAAGTGGAGCGTTTCTTTACAGTTAAATTAGGGTTGTAAAATTCCTCTAACAAACATTTTTGTCAAGTCATTTAGCCTAATTAATGACTGATCAGGCTACATGCATTGGATTCCCAATCATCTGCAGAGCCACACTATTGGCTGCTGTCAGCCCTCCTCTCTGGTTGTGACTAGATGGAGTACAGCTACGACCGGATGTTACTTTTCGTTACAGGTTAGGAGAGCAATGTAACTAACCCTAACCTTAACCTCAGTCTCCTAACCTTCTACGTTAATTCTCCTAACCTGCTGCATAAGTTCTCCTAACCTGCTACGAAAAAGTCACTTCTGACTAGGTGGAATACATAGCTGGAGATGAAAACTAGGTTACAAATGTTATGTTCTGAGGCAGTTGTCATTCATTCATTTGTTGTTGTTGTATTATTCATTATATTCAACAACCTTCTATTTAAATAGCATAGTAATTCTTTGAATATTGTAGTTCATGATACAAAACAATGTTTATTTCATGTCAAGACAACTGTGAATATAACAACAACAAAATTCTTCCCACATTAATCCCATTTCAACTTTCAATCATTTGACCGTTAAACATTTGGGTATGAATCATTTGGGCATGAATCATTTGGGCATGAATCATTTGGGCATGAATCATTTGGGTATGAATAATTTGGGCATGAATAATTTGGGCATGAATCATTTGTGTATGAATAATTTGGGCATGAATAATTTGGGCATGAATCATTTGGGCATGATCATTTGGGCATGAATCATTTGGGCATGAATCATTTGACTCTAATATGCAACACATATATTAGCAGCAGGTTTAAGGGGAGAGAGTCAGTATAGTGCAATAAGCCAAAGTAAACGTAGTTTATAACAATAGAGAAACCATTAAAAAGCAAAGCAATACATTCCTATTGACCAGCAATGGAGGCAAATCTCTACTAAGACTGAAATTAAGAATGGACAGTCTTAGACAAGAGAACATTTATGAACAGGTGGATATACATTTTTGTTTTATAATGTCCTAGATGGGTTGTTAGGAACATCATCCGTAGAGTATGAGATTTAGTCTACTCTCAGCAACTCTCTGTATGATGGGTTGTTAGGAACATCATCCGTAGAGTATCATCTTTAGTCTACTCTCAGCAACTCTCTGTATGATGGGTTGTTAGGAACATCATCCGTAGAGTTTCAGATTTAGTCTACTCTCAGCAACTCTCTGTATGATGGGTTGTTAGGAGCATCATCCGTAGAGTATCATCTTTAGTCTACTCTCAGCAACTCTCTGTATGATGGGTTGTTAGGAACATCATCCGTAGAGTTTCAGATTTAGTCTACTCTCAGCAACTCTCTGTATGATGGGTTGTTAGGAACATCATCCGTAGAGTATTATCTTTAGTCTACTCTCAGCAACTCTCTGTATGATGGGTTGTTAGGAGCATCATCCGTAGAGTATCATCTTTAGTCTACTCTCAGCAACTCTCTGTATGATGGGTTGTTAGGAGCATCATCCGTAGAGTATCATCTTTAGTCTACTCTCAGCAACTCTCTGTATGATGGGTTGTTAGGAACATCATCCGTAGAGTTTCAGATTTAGTCTACTCTCAGCAACTCTCTGTATGATGGGTTGTTAGGAGCATCATCCGTAGAGTATCATCTTTAGTCTACTCTCAGCAACTCTCTGTATGATGGGTTGTTAGGTGCATCATCCGTAGAGTATCATCTTTAGTCTACTCTCAGCAACTCTCTGTATGATGGGTTGTTAGGAGCATCATCCATAGAGTATCAGATTTAGTCTACTCTCAGCAACTCTCTGTATAAATGGTTGTGAGGATGTGGCATCTCTACACCTCATGGCTGAAGACGTGGTCTTCAAAGATAGTCTGCTCCACTCCGTCACAGATGAGGGTGCAGTAGGGGCACAGTCTGTGGCTGTCCTCATGCAGCCTCAGCTCATCCTGGGTGATGCCAGGGAACCACTCATGGCAGTGACGACACTCCAAGGACAACTATGGGACAGGCACATGTCTTAGGTGGTAACATCCGATAGATGGATAGTTAACTATAGTGTAGTACAGAAATGATGGTGCATAAACCATTGTGAAATCAACCCTTTGATCCCAAATCACTAGTGTATCTTGTTGTAAACGTGTAAACTGCATTTATACCATGTATATCAGGGGTGTCCAACTCATTCCACGGAGGGGCCCGTGTCAACGGCTTTTGGTTTTTTCCTTTCAGTTAAGACCTAGACAACCAGGTGAGGGGAGTTCCTTACTAATCAGTGACCTTAATTCATCAATCAAGTAAAATGGAGGAGCGAAAACCCACAGACACTCGGCCCTCCGTGGAATGAGTTTGACACGTGATGTATACCAGGGATGTCAAACTCCAGTCCTCGAGGGCCGAGTACCAGCGGGGTTTCACTCCTCCCTTAGTAACACATCCCCCTCACCTGATTGTCTAGGTATTCAATTGGTCAGTAATTTAAAGTAAATAACAAAACCAGGAGACACACGGTCCTCCAGGAAGTGAGTTTGACACCCCTGATTTATACCATAGGAATGACTCTACATACCTCTTCCTCCTGGGAGTTTGGAGCAGTTTCTGCAAACAGAATCATATGTCAATCATAATTGAACATGTTTTGTTATTTTTCAAGAAGGCGTGTCCGTGAGGCACGTGGCGTTCATTTCTCATTCAGGAATATTTAGGTGAGACTTTCCAACAACTGGAGAATTGAGATTACCTGGGGTCTCATAGTGGTTCCCAGAGAGTAGACAGGCAGATAGTACATCTAGCTGCTGCTCCTCAGTGGGGGTGAGGTCAGTTGGAGAGCCATAAGGGCTGGGATGCTCCATGGACACTGGAGCAGCCTGGAGGTCAGTGAACTCCTGGGAATATATTCAGTAGAGTATCAGATTTAGTCTACTCTCAGCAACTCTCTGTATAAATGGTTGTGAGGATGTGGCATCTCTACACCTCATGGCTGAAGATGTGGTCTTCAAATATAGTCTGCTCCACTCCGTCACAGATGAGGGTGCAGTAGGGACACAGTCTGTGGCTGTCCTCATGCAGCCCCAGCTCATCCTGGGTGATGCCAGGGAACCACTCATGGCAGTGACGACACTGCAAGGACAACTATGGGACAGGTACAGGTCTTAAGTGGTAATAATATCAAAGTCACCATTGGCCTCATGGTGAGATCCCTGAGCAGTTTCCTTCCTCTCCGGTAACTGAGATAGAAAGGATGCCTGTATCTTTCTAGTGACTGGATGCATCCAAAGTGTAATTAATAACTTCAACATGCACAAAGGGATATTCAATGTCTGCTTTTCTTTTTACCCATCTACCAGTGGGTGCCCTTCGTTGCGAGGCATTGAAAAACTTCCCTGGTCTTTGTGGTTGAGCCTGTTTGAAATTCACTGCTTGACTGAGGGACCTTACATATATACTTGTATGTGTGGGGTACAGAGATGAGGTAGTCATTCAAAAATCATGTTAAACACTGTTATTGCACGCAGAGTGAGTCCATGCAACTTTTTACGTGACTTGTAAAGCACATTTTTACTCCTGAACTTATTTAGGCTTGACATAACAAAGGGCTTGAATACTTACTGACTCAAAACATTTCAGCTTTTCATTTTTAACTAATTTGTTAAACAAGTTACTTTGTCATTATGGGGTATATTGTGTGTAGGCCAGTGGAACAAAATCTCAATATAATCCATTTAAAATACAGGTTGTAACAAAACAAAATGTGTACAAAGTGAAGGGGTGTGAATACTTTCTGAAGGCTCTGTAAGTGAAGGGGTGTGAATACTTTCTGAAGGCTCTGTAAGTGAAGGGGTGTGAATACTTTCTGAAGGCTCTGTAAGTGAAGGGGTGTGAATACTTTCTGAAGGCTCTGTAAGTGAAGGGGTGTGAATACTTTCTGAAGGCTCTGTAAGTGAAGGGGTGTGAATACTTTCTGAAGGCTCTGTAAGTGAAGGGGTGTGAATACTTTCTGAAGGCTCTGTAAGTGAAGGGGTGTGAATACTTTCTGAAGGCTCTGTAAGTGAAGGGGTGTGAATACTTTCTGAAGGCTCTGTAAGTGAAGGGGTGTGAATACTTTCTGAAGGCTCTGTAAGTGAAGGGGTGTGAATACTTTCTGAAGGCTCTGTAAGTGAAGGGGTGTGAATACTTTCTGAAGGCTCTGTAAGTGAAGGGGTGTGAATACTTTCTGAAGGCTCTGTAAGTGAAGGGGTGTGAATACTTTCTGAAGGCTCTGCAAGTGAAGGGGTGTGAATACTTTCTGAAGGCTCTGTAAGTGAAGGGGTGTGAATACTTTCTGAAGGCTCTGTAAGTGAAGGGGTGTGAATACTTTCTGAAGGCTCTGTAAGTGAAGGGGTGTGAATACTTTCTGAAGGCTCTGTAAGTGAAGGGGTGTGAATACTTTCTGAAGGCTCTGTAAGTGAAGGGGTGTGAATACTTTCTGAAGGCTCTGTAAGTGGTAATACCAGATAGATGGATAGTTAACTATAGTGTAGTACAGAAATGATGGTGCATAAACCATTGTGAAATCAACCCTTTGATCCCAAATCACTAGTGTATCTTGTTGTAAACGTGTAAACTGCATTTATACCATGTATAACCACAGGGTTCCCCTATAGGCGCGCCGGGATTTTTATGAGCCACAAAAAAGAACACAAACACACATAACAGACTTTAAAAGAAGGAAATCAGGAAATCAGCCCAAAGTGATTTTAATTTAGGAAATCTGTTCCCAACTATTCCCACGTATAAATAGATATATGTGATCGTATCCCCATGTAATCAAGGTTTGAAATGATTCTGTTTTTGTCAAATACTTTATCTGTTTGAGATTCTTTAGGTCAATTTGAAGTGTACAAATGATTTACAACTATGTTCTGGCTTCCTGACCATCTGCTCAAAGAACAATTGGGTTGAATGTAATTGGGGACCCCAGATTTATACCATAGGAATGACTCTACATACCTCCTCGGAGTTTGGAGCAGTGTCTGCAAATGAAATCATATGTCAGAATTGAACACGTTTTGTTATTTTTCAAGAAAGAGTGTTCATGAGGCCCAAGTGGCGTTCATTTCTGATTCAGGAATATTAAGGTGAGGCTTTCCAACAGCTGGAGAATTGAGATTACCTGGGGTCTCAGATAGTACATCTAGCTGCTGCTCCTCAGTAGGGGTGGGGTCAGCTGGAGAGCCATAAGGGCTGGGAGGCTCCAAGGACACAGTCTGGAGGTCAGTGAACTCCTTGCGAAGTCTCTCAATATCTCTTCTGAGGTCCTGACAGAATACAGTGGAGAACTCCATGATGAGAAAACATCACCAACTCTACAGTAAAAACAATGAAAAAATTGAATGACTAGTAAATAGTAGCAAAATTCATAGCAATCACCTGATTTTCTCTGGACAACTCCTCATTTTCTACTTTAGCCATCTCTGCTATGTTTTCTTTCTCCTCAATGATTCTGCGTAACTCTAAAAGTTGCATCTGGGAGGAGAGAACAGGCAACTCGTGATCAGCCAAGAGAATAAGGTTAGTGTGTTCTCTATTCATTTACAGGTGGACTAACTTCACAGAACAAACAACATATTGATGAACAAAAATCATATCCATTTGGTGGATCGGAAAATTCAATAGTGTCTAAGATATCCTTAAAGCACTTCTAGTTTAGGCCTCCTGAGTTGCGCAGCCGTCTAAGGCACTCTATTGCTGTGCTAGAGGTGTTACTACAGACCCGGGTTCATTCCCGGGCTGTCCCACAACCAGGGTTGGTTAGGTTACTTTCTGAATGTAATCTGTTAGTTACCTGTCCAAAATTGTAATCAGTAACATCACTTTTGGATTACCCAAACTCAGTAACATAATCTAATTACATTCCATTACTTTTAGATTACTTTCCCCTTAAGAGGCATTAGAAGAAGACAAAAATGTATCTTACCAATTAAACAACATCTATTGAAGGATAAATCAATGTTAAAGTTTACATAGCTGGCCATATACAGATGTTAAATGTTACTTTATGGGTTGGTTATGTAGGCTTCTTCTAACCCATCGCTTTCTACTACATATAATAATTCAATTAAATGATATCTTTACATTAAAAACCAAAGTATATTAGAATTCCAGTCATTCCAATAAATGTTATACCCTTTGATATCTTGATAATATGCAGCTGTTTAAAAGGCACATCCACTGATGAAACAATAACAAAACCGCCACCCCGCCTCTGTTTTGGTAAAAAAGCTGAGGGATGGGCCTGGAGAAATGTAACCACTCTTGGATGAATAGACAGAGCTACGTATCCAAGGACTGACCATCCACGATATATATTTTTATTTTAACCTTGTCATGAGGCTACACAGTGTTTGTTTACATTTACAATGTTTACAAACATTGGAATATTTTGGGTTCCCATGGAGTGTAACAGTTGAACTAAGCTCATGGGGGATTTATAAGTTATATTCTTCAAGAATCAGTGGATATATATATATATATATATATATATATATATATATATATATATCCACTGTATATATATATACGTCCAAAAATGGATGTAACAACTACTGATTACCCATTTAAGTCTATCAAAAATTTGAAAGTTTGAGCATGTGCCCATTAGGTCTATGGATTTCTCTTTGTTTATCAGCATGAATTAGATTGAGCAATACAAGCCCCACTTTTATTCCATAGGCTTGGATCTGCACTATGCAACTGTTGCAAGAGCGCATTTTTCACTGGCTGTCTAGTGAACTGTGATTGATAGGCACCTTAAACCTCTTGAATTCAACCATTATTAGGTTCAAATACACATTTAAATTTGTGACCAGACATCCACAACAACCACAATCAGTAAGGTGCAAATAGCTAAATGAGAGAGCAGCAGTGTGATTCACATCAATGCGCTATGTAAATATCAATAATAGGTGGTATCCGTATCGTCCATAGGCTACAACACTGATGTCATCCTTACCTCCAAGAGTTTATTCAAGTTGGATAATCTTTGGATGCCGACAGCATTGGCACCAAGACATAGCTTGGACTGTAGCCTACAAAAGCCTATTCCTGCTCTTTTCCCGCAATCCATCAAACACCTTTGGCGTGTCATCATAGTCGTCTCTGACTTGTGGTCAGACTCGCTGAGGTGGAACAAACTTAAATTTGCACCTATTTTGTCATTGAGAAAACAGATTTTTTTTCCACAAACATCCTTTCTGAATCTAAAAGTAATCCTCGATGTAATCCTCAAATGTATCTGTAATCTGATTACAATATTTTTGCTGGTAATGTAACGGATTACAGTTACAGGTTTTGTAATCCTCTACATGTAATCCTCTACAAGTAATCCGTTATTCCCCAACCCTGAACACAACCGGCCGTTGTCCAGGTCAGGGGAGGGTTTGGCCGGGGGGGGCTTTACTTGGCTCATCGTGCTCTAGCGACTCCTTGTGCCGGCCCGGGAGCCTGCAGGCTGACCCCAGTCGCCAGTTGAACAGTGTTTCCTCCGATACATTGGTGTGGCTGGCTTCCGGGTTAAGCTGATGGTTGTTAATGAGCGAGGTAAGGCGGGTCATGTTTCGGAGGACGTATGACTCGACCTTCGCCTCTCCCGAGCCCGTTGGGGAGTTGCAGCGATGAGACAAGATCAAAATAAGGGAGAAAAAGGAGAGTAAAATACATTTTTTTAAAAATATAAATGCACCTCTAGTTTGCTGCTCTTCTGCTTGATCTGAGCAGACGTCATGGAAGTGCTCTCCATGCGCTCATAGACCTCCTCCAGTTCCCTCTCGGCTTTCTCTGCACGTCTGCGGGTGTTGTTGGAAGCCTGCCGCTCCTGGTGCAACTGTGTCCGAGCCTCCTGCAGATTCCATGACGTTGAATGAATTAGTCAACTAGTCTTTTAAAGAGCGTATGTGTGTTAAAAGCATTCACTCTCATTGATTACTCTGCTGAGTGTGCTGACCTGTAGAAGTTGAATGTAATCCTTCAGTCTGCGGTTCTCCTGCTCAGATTTGAGCCTTGGGGTCAGCCTGTTTACACAGACACGGGGGCATGAGGAACCACATTGGTACACTAGGGCACCAAGGCAGCATGATATCATGATATGACTGGAAAGGTGTTGGACTAGAACGCTATGTTCCCATGCATTGAATGGATTGCTTCAGACAAGAATGACTCACTGTGCAATCTCCACACTTTGGACCTCAACCTTCCCTTTCAACTCCTCTTGCTCCTTCTTCAGCTGTTGGATCTTGATCAATGCTTGTTCATATTTTTCATGAATAGATGTCAGAGACTGCAGCCATTCATGGAAAGAAACAGTTAGAAACAAGACAAGCAGAGAGAAACCATTGAAAAGCATTGATGGTATTCAGCTGTATAGTGTAGAGCCTACAGCTGTCAGATTGTATTTTATTTTTTACTACCAATGATAATTAGTTGTAGTAGTACTGGTAGTACATATATATAAAACATATATTCTCATTTCCATTCTGACACAAGACTAGGGTCTAGAAAGGCAGCCTGGTCTCATAGACTACACGTAACATAGTTAATGTAAATCCAGGACACTCAAATTAGTATGATATATTACGACCAGACAGATGGTTACTCTAGACAAAAAAATTAAAGTAGGGTTGTTGGTTGGGGTGGGAGTATAATGCGAACGTCTAGCAATGTCTAGCAACCCAAAGCTTGTGAGTTCAAATCTCATCACAGATAACTTTAGCATTATAGCTAATTAGAAACGTTTCAACTACTTACTACTTTTTAGTTACTTTGCAGCTAACCCTTCCCCTAACCTTAAACCTTTTAGCTAATCCTTCCCCTAACCTTAAACCTTTTAGCTAACCCTTCCCCTAACCTTAAACCTTTTAGCTAACCCTTCCCCTAACCTTAAACCTTTTAGCTAACCCTTCCCCTAACCTTAAACCTTTTAGCTAACCCTTCCCCTAACCTTAACCCTTTAATCTAACTCCTAAACTTAACCCTAACCTATAGCCAAGCTAATATTAGCCAGCTAGCTAACGTTAGCCACCTATCTATAATTCGTAAAATATCATACGTTTTGCAAATTTGTAACATATTGTACATTTTTCAGTCGTAACATTTTGCACGTTTTGCAAATTCTTAACATTTAATACGAATTGTAATTCATAACATATCAAACTAAATGAGTGATGGACTTCCACAAATTAATACATACCATGCAAAACGTAACATATAGTAAAAGGAGTGTTTGTCGGATTAACCTACAGAATAATACAAAATGATCTGAGATCAGCTTGAGAAAGAAGCTGCTGTTGGAACAAACAACTTGAAAACAAACCTTGAGGGGATCAATCTCTTGCTGTTGCTCCTTCAGGACACTTCTCAGAGTCTCATGTTGCTCTTTCAGTTGCTCTATCTCCATGACCAGCTCTTCTTTCTCTCTCTCACTTTACTCTACCTGTTCCTAGATTCAGAAACACACATCATGTACATATCCTCTCCTATGGATCATTTTAGCTAATATGTTCTTGTGAGGAACATCATCAATCCCAACAGAGAGTGCTGCCTTTTAAAGACAAGTAGTTCACGCATGGTCTTCAAAACACAATCTTTGGATTTGAGATATTGTGGATTGTATTGTTCCTGTGTTGTGATGACCAACTGGTTGTTTTCCAGGCAGTAGTCTGTGTTTTGGGGTTTTAAAGCAGAGGGGGGTGCTGGCTCCTCTCACTTGGTCATTACTATCAGCATACCAGAGCTGATAGAACTCTGTAGAATCCTCTGTATGTTATCAGGAATAGAATATCATTGTCAGTGTAATCCCCGGCATAATATTGATCACTTAAATATCAAAGGAAAAGTACATTTACATTTTTTTGTGTATAAAATCAAGAAGTTAACATAGGCCTACTGGTACCATCAAGAAAGTGTAACCTAAACTGAGCACACTGATTAATATCAAAGTCCATGTTAGTTGAAAAGTCTGAGGATAAAATGCACACATGGTCTTACCACGAAAAACCACTTGTTTTCTAACTAGATCCTGTCCTATCAGATCCAATGATGGTTCTACCCACACAAATGTGTCCTTTGTGGTGCTCCAGCCCACCTGCACAATAATGCAGTTATTAAACTGCATCAAGACTGACAACATAGGGAGGTATTCCAGACTATGGATATTTATGTGTTGAATATGGGTTAAAACAATCCATATCATAATGTCAGATGAAACAGATCACAGATGAATATTCATGACAAAAGGTATATAATCTAATCTTGAATACCCAAGCCCAGTCTCTGGGGTTCCCTTTTAATCAACTCTGCGCCCTCTTTTGAGCAGCCATGAAACATCACATATTCTCTGTGATCTTCAGGATGAGACTTGCTGTCAAGCAAGTTGATGTAGTATGGGGAATCAGGGTTAACATCCATAGTAACCAAACCGTTGTTAAATACACCTCTGCTGAAATGAGCTGTAATATAAGTACATACATTGCAATTACAATTTGTAAGTTAACATAATTAAAATTCCTAAGGCTGAAACTGTTACACTAAATTGTTATGGCTGAATAATATTTCAAAATATGCTGAATTATTACACTAGCATTATAACACGATCATGTAAAGACTTATTTAGTAAGTAAACAGGGGTTGTTTGATAGCCAAGTGTCCAGTAATATGTTAACATGTCTCGAAAAACAGATGAGACCGTTCTTACCTGCTGCTGCCAGACAAATGCAGGAATACGCTGTATGCTTAGGAAACCTAGCGCTTAGGTTTCAATTCCTGACTGCAGGCCAATCTTACCTATTTAGGTTTCGTTTCCTGGTCTAAAACATGTTTTCACTTTGTCATTATGGCGTATTGTGTGTGTAGATGGGTGAGAATTTTTGAATTCAGGCTGTAACACAACAAAATATATAATAAGTCAAGAGGTATGAATATTTTCTGAAGGACCTGTAGGAGATCTAAATCGTTACTACAGGATTGCAGAAGTTTGTATATTCATTAAAGCATATTTTGGCACAGGTTCTCACAGCTAGAATCATCATGTTGACTAGGGCTTGCCTGAGGAAAATGAAACCAAACTCTCCATACTTAGACAACTTTCTCGACACCGGTGAACATCCTGAGGATCAACGAACATATGTGATGTTCCATGGCACCTCAGTAGAGGCTGCAGAGCTGATTGAGAAGAATGGCTTCATACTATCAAAAGCAGATATCAGCATGCTTGGTGCTGGTGTTTATGTTACACGGGACATTCAAAA
The DNA here is from genome assembly GCF_013265735.2 of Oncorhynchus mykiss. NCBI lineage: Eukaryota > Metazoa > Chordata > Actinopteri > Salmoniformes > Salmonidae > Oncorhynchus > Oncorhynchus mykiss. Next base: position 5,056,234 of record NC_048583.1, on the reverse strand, counting down.
AGCCTGTAAATACCCTCTTGGTGTTTCCAACTCTAAGAGAAGAGTACTAAAAGTCAGAGTGGATGTAGGGAAGGTTAAGATCATAGACCAGCAGGATCACCCCATGCAGAAGACCTGGCATACCGAGCATGGATATGACACCGCCTGGGTTCCACCAGGAGTCGATATGGTAGAAAGCAACCGACAGGAGAACTGTGTCTACGACCCAAAGAGAATCAAAGTCATGGAGGTCATGAAAGTAAACAAAAAGACCATGTAAGTATGAAAGAGACTGTTGTAGTGCTTGTTCATATTTCTCAGGAATAGTGGTCAGAGACTGCAGTGATTTGTCGCAAGATATAGCAAGTTAGATACACGACAAGGAAACAGGGAAAGTGGAATAAAGAGTAGAAGATATATTGGAAAAGATGTATGGTGTACAGTACATATATCTGTCACATGTTTTGACACTATATTCACCAAATATTTTTCATGAATAGATGTCAGAGACTGCAGCCATTCATGGAAAGAAACAGTTATAAATGAGACAAGCAGAGAGAAACCCTTGAAAAGCATTGATGGTATTCAGCTGTATAGTGTAGAGCCTACAGCTGTCAGATTGTATTTTATGTTTTACTACTAATGATAATTAGTTGTAGTAGTACTGTAGTATATAAAACATACATTCTCATTTCCATTCTGACACATGACTAGGGTCTAGAAAGGCAGCCTGGTCTCATAGACTACACGTAACATAGTTAATGTAAATCCAGGACACTCAAATTAGTATGATATATTACAGATGGTTACTTATGACAAAAAATGAAAGTAGGGTTGTTGGTCGGGGTGGGAGTATAATGCGAACGTCTAGCAATGTCTAGCAACCCAAAGGTTGTGAGTTCAAATCTCATCACAGATAACTTTAGCATTTTAGCTAATTAGAAATGTTTCAACTACTTACTACTTTTTAGTTACTTTGCAGCTAACCCTTCCCCTAACCTTAAACCTTTTAGCTAATCCTTCCCCTAACCTTAAACCTTTTAGCTAACCCTTCCCCTAACCTTAAACCTTTTAGGGGGCAGCATTTTCCCGTTCGGATGAACTACTATTATTAGTAGTATTGGATAGAAAACACTCTGAAGTTTCTAAAACTGTTTGAATGATGTCTGTGAGTATAACAGAACTCATATGGCAGGCGAAAACCTGAGAAAAATCGAACCAGGAAGTGGGAAATCTGAGGTTTGTAGTTTTTCAACTCATTGCCTATTTAATACACAGTGTCTATGGGGTCATATTGTACTTCTTATGGCTTCCACTAGATGTCAACAGTCTTTAGACCCTTGTTTAAGTATTTTACTGTGAAGTGGGGGCGAATGAGAGGGGATTGAGTAAGGTCTCTCCCAGAGTGCCATGAGCTGACCACGTACGTTCATGAAAGAGGTAGCTTGCGTACCATTGCAATTCTAAAGACAAAGGAATTCTCCGGTTGGAACATTATTGAAGATTTATGTTAAAAACATCCTAAAGACATGTTTCTACGGACTGTAACAAAACTTTTTGACTTTTCGTCTGCACCTAGTGATCGCGCCTCATGAATTTTGATTACTGGGCTAAATGCGCGAACAAAAAGGAGGAATTTGGACATAAATTATGGACTTTATCAAACAAATCAAACATTTATTGTGGAACTGGGATTCCTGGGAGTGCATTCTGATGAAGATCATCAAAGGTAAGTGAATATTTATAATGCTATTTCTGACTAATGTTGACTCCACAACATGGAGGATATCTGTTTGGCTTGTTTTGTTACCTGAGCGCTGTACTCAGATTATTGCATGGTGTGCTTTTTCTGTAAAGTTTTTTTGAAATCTGACACAGTGGTTGCATCAAGGAGAAGTATATCTATAATTCTGTGCATAATACTTGTATCTCTTATCACACACAAATGTGTCCTTTATGGTGCTCCAGCTCACCTGCACAATAATGCAGTTATTAAACAATCATGACTGACAACATTGGAATACCTCCCTGACTATGGATATTTATTATTGAATATAGGTTAAAACAATCCATTTCATAATGTCAGATGAAACAGATCACATGTGAATATTCATGTCAAAAGGTATATAATCTAATCTTGAATACCCAAGCCCAGTCTCTGGGGTTCGGTTTGATGGTTGCTGTCAGAGAGTAGCAGCAAATCACCCGCAGCATTCAGTGCGTATGAGTGGGAAACATGTGCCTGCACTTTCGGCGCTTTCCATTGACCTCTGAAATGGGAAATATAGCTAAATGAAAACAAGCAGGCCAAGATGCTCATACATTTTTTAAAGGTTGAACTAAACAACCGAGGTAAAGACAGTTTCAAATTAGATATTCAATGGAAATTCGCCTGTAGTTTTCCTTATGTCCACCAACAGCAGTTAGGGACCGTCAACATAGTGACAAATCAACATTTTCACATTTCAATAGCTATTTAACAATTACCATTAATTTAAGTTGTTAACTGAACCCTTAGGCTATATCTCTTCTCTGGCAGCACACATGGTCCATGGGTCGGTTGTTTAGAAGGCCAACAATTTTATATTACATAAAAATGTAATTAGCATTCTGATGTACTAGTAACCTGCGATTACTGTATGCCTCGCTGTATGTCTCTCTCAAATGTCAATATGCCTTGTATACTGTTGTTCAGGTTAGTAATCATTGTTTTAGTTTACAATGGAGCCCCTAGTTCCACTCTTCATACCTCTGATACCTCCTTTGTCCCACCCATTACAACCAGCATGTCCAGAGATACAACCTCTCTTATCATCACCCAGTGCCTGGGATTACCTCCACTGTACCCGCACCCCACCATACCCCTGAATCTGCACATTATGCCCTGAATATATTCTAGCATGCCCAGAAATCTGCTCCTTTTATTATTTGTCCCCAACGCTCTAGGCGACCAGTTTTGATAGCCTTTAGCCGCACCCTCATACTACTCCTCCTCTGTTCTGCGGGTGATGTGGAGGTAAACCCAGGCCCTGCATGTCCCCAGGCACCCTCATTTGTTGACTTCTGTGTCGAAAAAGCCTTGGTTTCATGCATGTCAACATCAGAAGCCTCCTTCCTAAGTTTGTTTTACTCACTGCTTTAGCACACTCTGCTAACCCTGATGTCCTTGACGTGTCTGAATCCTGGCTCAGGAAGGCCACCAAAAATTTGGAGATTTCCATACCCAACTATAACATTTTCCGTCAAGATAGAACTGCCAAAGGGGGAGGAGTACAGTCTACTGCAGAGATAGCCTGCAAAGTAATGTCATACTTTCCAGGTCCATACCCAAACAGTTCGAACTACTAATTTAAAAAATTACTCTCTCCAGAAATAAGTCTCTCACTGTTGCCGCCTGCTACCGACCCCCCTCAGCTCCCAGCTGTGCCCTGGACACCATTTGTGAATTGATCGCCCCCCATCTAGCTTCAGAGTTGGTTCTGTTAGGTGACCTAAACTGGGATGTGCTTAACACCCCGGCAGTCCTACAATCTCCCTGATCCACCTCTACGCAGACGACACCATTCTGTATACTTCCGGCCCGTCCTTGGACACTGTGCTATCTAACCTCCAAACGAGCTTCAATGCCATACAACACTCCTTCCCTGGCCTCCAACTGCTCTTAAATGCTAGTAAAACCAAATGCATGCTTTTCAACCATTCGCTGCCTGCACCCGCACGCCCGACTAGCATCGCCACCCTAGATGGTTCCGACCTAGAATATGTGGACATCTATAAGTACCTAGGTGTCTGGCTAGACTGTAAACTCTCCTTCCAGACTGATATCAAACATCTCCAATCTAAAATCAAATCTAGAGTCGGCTTTCTATTCCGCAACAAAGCCTCCTTCACCGCCAAACTTACCCTAGTAAAACTGACTATCCTACTGATCCTCGACTTTGGCGATGTCATCTACAAAATAGCTTCCAATACTCTACTCAGCAAACTGGATGCAGTTTATCACAGTGCATTCCGTTTTGTTACTAAAGCACCTTATACCACCCACCACTGCGACCTGTATGCTCTAGTCGGCTGGCCCTCGCTACATATTCGCCGCCAGACCCACTGGCTCCAGGTCATCTACAAGTCCATGCTAGGTAAAGCTCCGCCTAATCTCAGTTCACTGGTCACGATGGCAGCATCCACCCGTAGCACGCGCTCCAGCAGGTGCATCTCACTGATCATCCCTAAAGCCAACACCTCATTTGGCCGCCTTTCGTTCCAGTTCTCTGCTGCCTGTGACTGGAACAAATTGCAAAAATCGCTGAAGTTGGAGACTTTTATCTCCCTCACCAACATCTGCTATCTGAGCAGCTAACCGATCGCTGCAGCTGTACATAGTCTATCGGTAAATAGTCCACCCAATTTTACCTACCTCATCCCCATACTGTTTTTATTTATTTTATTTTCTGCACACCAATATCTCTACCTGTACATGACCATCTGTTCATTTATCACTCCAGTGTTAATCTTCAAAATTGTAATTATTCGCCTACCTCCTCATGCCTTTTGCACACAATGTATATAGACTCTCTCTTTTTTTCTACTGTGTTATTGACTTGTTAATTGTTTACTCCATGTGTAACTCTGTGTTGTCTGTTCACACTGCTATGCTTTATCTTGGCCAGGTCGCAGTTACAAATGAGAACTTGTTCTCAACTAGCCTACCTGGTTAAATAAAGGTGAAATAAAAAAATAACAAAAATAACAAAAATGACCTAGGTCAGGAATCATAAACTAGATTCAGTCGCGGGCCGATTTTTGGTCAGGGGGCCGGAACATGATCTCAAATAATTTGTATACTGAAAATTGACAGGATCCGATATAATATTTTACTTAAACATTATAATTTCAAACCTTGCCTACTTGTGTATACGATCACATACTGTAGCCTATATCTCTCTATTATGCGGGGAAATACTTTGGAACAGACCGGTGATTTTCTGGTGTTTTTAGTATGTTATGTCCAACCCTATTTACTTTGTGTTATGTTCGCAAAACCTAAGTTTGACTTTCATTTGTAATGTGTTGTGTAATTTATAGGTTTCCTACCGACCTGGCTCTCATATTTAACATAGTCCAAATTGTTTGCAGAAGGCGTTTGGACGTTTATAAGATTGTCAGGCATACAATTCTAACTCAATACCTTATTCGGAATTGTTTTATTATGTTTAGCCTAATCAAGCCATTAACATTTACTGCAGGTACAAGGCCACAAATAAAAAACACTGAGAGAAAACGACTATGAAAGTAAACGCAATTCTGTCATTATTACGATCAAATGTGTTATGCTGTTTAGCTCAAATAAATTATTTAAATGCTTAACCTTACATGAAGTTTGGACTGCCACTGCCAACTCAGTGCAGTGTAGCACTCGCAACTCAAACGTCAGATCGGAATAGGCTAGGCGACTTGGTTTGTTCAAGACAACCTGGAACTCGAAACTAGGAAATCTCCGACTTCAGTGCGTTCAAGACAACTGGGAACTAGGAAAAAACGCGCTCCAACTGGGAAATAATTTTGAACCGTCATCCAACTCAGAATTAGAAGTCGGAAATTCGGCCATCAACCGATTTTTGTCTAGAAGGGATACAGCTTTTGTCAAAATTCCCTTATCATAGCAGGTTTAGGAGAATTTAAGCAGCAGGTTAGGATAATTAAGGTTAGGAAAAGTGTTAGGGTTGGGGTTTGCAAAATGCACCCCAATTCTTCTTTTTTAAGTCAAATTGACAAACTGTATCACATCTAGAAATGACTGCAGCGTTTTAGCTCTCCAACTTCTCCGCCCGAAGATCACCGACATCCCAGTCTGAGCTCGTTTTTTCAGAGTTCTCAATTGTCTTGAACAAACCATGCGAAAAGCATACTCAAAGTCTCTCTCCTCACCTCCTCAAAACACTAACCATTTTCCTAACCTTAACCTCAGTTTCCTAAACTTCTACTTTAATGATACTAACCTGCTGCGTAAATTCATACCACTCAGGAAGGAGACGTGTTCTGTCTCCTAGAGATCAACATACTTTAGTGCAAATCAATCCCAGAACAAGAACAAAGGACCTTCTGAAGATGCTGGAGGAAACTGGTACAAAAGTATCTATATCCACAGTAAAACAAGTTCTATATCAACATAACCTGAAAGGCCGCTCACCAAGGAAGAAGCCAGAGCTCGAAAACCGCCATAAAAAAGCCAGACTACGGTTCGCAACTGCACATGGGGACAAAGGTCGTACTTTTTGAAGAAATGTCCTCTGGTCTGATGAAACAAAAATAGAACTGTTTGGCCATAATGACCATTGTTATGTTTGGAGGAAAAAGGGGGAGGCTTGCAAGCCGAAGAACACCATCCCAACCGTGAAGCACGGGGGTGGCAGCATCATGTCAGAAATTGTGAAAAACTGATTTTTATATTTATTTGGCTAAGGTGTATGTAAACTTCCGACTTCAACTGTAGGTGTCTGGATAGATAGACTGTAAACAATCCTTCCATACTCACATTAAGCATCTCCAATCCAAAATGAAATCTAGAATCGGCTTCCTATTTCGCAACAAAGCATCCTTATCTAATGCTGCCAAACATAGCCTCATAAAACTGACTATCCTACCGATCCTTGACTTTGGCGATGTAATTTACAAAATAGTCTCCAACACTCTACTCAGCAAACTGGATGCAGTCTATCACAGTGCCATCCGTTTTGTCACCAAAGCCCCATATACTACCCACCACTGCGACCTGTATGCTCTCGTTGGCTGGCCCTCGCTTCATATTCGTTGCCAAACCCACTGGCTCCAAGTCATCTATAAGTCTTTTCTAGGTAAAGCCCTTATCTCAGCTCATTGGTCACCATAGCAGCACCCACCCGCAGCACGCGCTCCAGCAGGTATATAATACATGATATGACTCCCACCAGCATTAGTGTGATAATATACTACATTGTATGACTCTGTATCATGCTATATGATGTATGTGTGAAGTCACAGGTTCACAATTTTGGATGTGGTAAAATAAATTGGGATCCTGTTCATTTACATAACACTACATACAGTTGAAGTCGGAAGTTTACATACACCTTAGCCAAATACATTTAAACTCAGTTTTTCACAATTCCTGACATTTAATCCTAGTAAAAATTCCCTGTTTTAGGTCCGTTATGATCACCACTTTATTTTAAGAATGTGAAATGTCAGAATAATAGTAGAGAATCATTTATTTCAGCTTTTATTTCTTTCATCACATTCCCAGTGGGTCAGAAGTTAACATTCACTCAATTAGTATTTGGTAGCATTGCCTTTAAATTGTTTAACTTGGTTCAAACGTGTCAGGTGGCCTTCCACAAGCTTCCCACAATAAGTTGGGTGAATTTTGGCCCATTCCTCCTGACTGAGCTGGTGTAACTGAGTCAGGTTTGTAGGCCTCCTTGCTCCTTCCTGAACGGTATGGCGGCTGCGGGGTCCCATGGTGTTTATACTTGCGTACCTATTGTTTGTACAGATGAACGTGGTACCTTCAGGCGTTTGGAAATTGCTCCCAAGGATGATCCAGACTTGTGGAGATCTACAATCTTTTTTTCTGAGGTCTTGGCTGATTTCTTTTGATTTTCCCATGATGTCAAGCAAAGAGGCACTGAGTTTGAAGGTAGGTCTTGAAATACATCCACAGGTACACATCCAATTGACTCAAATTATGTCAATTAGCCTATCAGAAGCTTCTAAAGCCATGACATCCTTTTCTGGAATTTTCAAAGCTGTTTAAAGGCACAGTCAACTTAGTGTATGTAAACTTCTGACCCACTGGAATTGTGATAACAGTGAATTATAAGTGAAATAATCTCTCTGTAAACAATTGTTGGAAAAATTACTTGTGTCATGCACAAAGTAGATGTACTAACCGACTTGCCAAAACTATAGTTGGTTCAACAAGAAATTTGTGGAGTGGTTGAAAAACTAGTTTTAATGACTCCAACCTAAGTGTATGTAAACTTCCCACTTCTGTGTATTTCACTGGTCACCCCCAAAGCCAACTCCTCCTTCGGCCACCTTTCCTTCCAGTTCTCTGCTGCTAATGACTGGAACGAATTGCAAAAATCACTGAAGCTGGAGACTCATATCTCCCTCACTAACTTTAAGTATCAGCTGTCAGAGCAGCTTACCAAGCCCTTAACCAACAGTGCAGTTAAAAAAAGAGTTGAGAACATATTTACCAAATAACTTAATTGTTATAGATTTATTATAGGAAGATATATTTTGTTAAACAACATATGATCATTGATAAACATGTATTATTGACATAAAGGAAATATGATTGATTGTATTTCAAAAATATTTGATATGATAAGGTCATATGATTGATTGCATATAGATTGCCATGTCAAATCATCATTAGGCCCATTGTGAAATATAGCATCTTCTTCCTATGAGCTCTGGCACCATGGTGTGGAATCTCCACCAACCGGGTGACACTCACTCCTGGCAAGCTCGCCAAATGTTAGGGTTCGTTTCCTTGTTCCTTGTCAATCATTGGTGAAATTAGCATTATGACAATATCTTTAAATTAAAATCATTCAAAAACCTTTATTAATGCAATTGCAGACATAAGTTGACAATCAGGAACATAGCACGCATGTTTCCCAGTAAGTTCTGCATCAAACAAAAAGGTCCCATGTTACTTTATCAAACCCGAAGTCCAGCCTTTAGTGATGTCACTGCCTACGTCATTACCTTTTACTCATGAGACCAAAACCATGCCTACAAAGCTATATAAACAATGCTTTTAGTGTGTTATCTAAAAGCTTAGCAGTAAATATGTCCAAGTTGATTTATAGTAGAATGTCTGTGTAGTCTTATCTCCTACACTCCCCTGCAGAGTTTTGTCTCAGAGGGGTCTCTTTATATGTATATATAAATAAATAAATAAGAGAGAGAGCATTAAAATCTCAATGTGTAAATATATTGTTAATCTGTAGTCTAGGACCCTATAAATGTAAAGAGGGAGGGGTCTTATAACCCCTCCCCTTCTATTAATACAACATTAGCATAATCAATGATTGTAATACATCAATCATTTGGTACAGCCCCAATCATGACCCCTAGGTGAACCCAACACCATCCTCTTCTGATGACCATGAGTTGATGCTCCCTCTGAATGCAGAACACCATCAGTTTTGCAGTGGATTGTTCAACCATGGGTTTACACTGGGGAAAGAGAATTCAATACAAAATGTCTCAATCAAAACCTGCATAAAGAGAGGTAAGCATAGCGTATGTGCTGGTATCAATAACTCTTTCAAGCCTTTCTTGGAAAATTATTAATGATTGCTTTATATGTCTGCCAGCATAGTACTACTTTTGTCTAGTTGTTATAGGTGAATGTGGCTCAATATCACTTACTTCTTTAAGTTGGGCACTTTCAGCATTGCCAACACTTTGATTCTCTTTGGGTCGTAGACACAGTCCTCCTCTTGGTTGCTCGGCACCATGCCAACATTAGGTGGTACCCAGGCAGTGTCAAAGCCATGCTCAGTGTGCCAGGTCTTCTGCATGGGGTGTCTCTGCCTTTTTATCACCTTAACTCTGCCTACATCCACCTTTACTTTCAGAACCATCCTATCAGAGTCAGGAATGGTCATCAATGGGGTGTTGAGGGGGTATCTAATGACTTTTCAAATGTCTCGACTGAGGTAGACACCGGCACCAAGCATGCCATCTTTGGAAGGTTTGAATCCATTTCTCTGTATATCCACAGCAATCTGTTTTGATGTTCCATGATACATCACATAGACGTGGCTGTCCTCAGGGGAGACTCCACTCTGTAGATGATCATACTGAGATCTGTAAGACAGGGAGACCATTTTGTATAAAGTATATTGGATTCAGTAGGCCTATGTACATTATTTCAAATTCTAAGATATTTTATCTTTAAAGGGATAATCCACCCACAGAAATAAAAATTATGAAACTCATGTCAATTTGGTGAAAGCCTATGTTTTATCAGTGGGTTAAAAAAATAATTCTAAGTGGTCCTTCTGTGAAATCAGGAAATCGTGTAGGAACGCATCATATGGTTCTCCTCACTGCAGATAGACACTAACATTTCATAACGCTTTTAAAACAATTACCTGCACTCCAGATCACCAAATTATCCTATAGATGATATGGCATACTAGTCTATATCCTCATGACAAAGTATATAATTCACTTAGATGTGCTCAATCTAAAAAGTGTACCAAATTATTTAACTCTTTTTTTCTGCGTGTGTCTGTGGGAAACAGCCGTTGTTGCCATAGCAACGTACTCTGCACTGCTCTGGACAGAAATGAACTGCAAATTGAACTGGGTGAGAGACTAAATTAACAGTGCAGTTTGTTTAGTCGATTTTTACAGCTAGCTACATTACACGCTGATATGGACTTTCGTATGATCACAGATAGAAGAATGAGTCAGATATTTCACTGGATGTATACATGCTCCGGAGTGGCGCAGTGGTCTACGACTGGTTTGAGTCCAGGTTGTATCACATGTGTGATTGGGAGTCCAATAGGGCGGTGCACAATTGGCCCAGCGTCGTCCGGGTTTGGCTGTAATTGTACATAAGAATTTGTGCTTAACTGACTTGCTTAGTTAAATAAAGGTTCAAAAACAAATGTGAAGCGTTCGGTTGGTTTCCACTCACTGCCAAATATGGTGAAGAGAGGAAGCCCAGTCCCCGGCAGTGGGACAAGATTGAGCGAGATGGATTTTGGACGACATTCTACACATTTTGTCATCGATTAAACATTTCAACTCAATACAGTTTACTGTTTCCAAACCTACACCCTGTAACAACATAGTGGACTAAGTTTAGTAGACTTTACCTTTTGCCGAAGTTTCGAAAATATTTAGGAGCGAAAGGGCGAATTTAGTTATTGCACACGGACACTTCAGAGTAGGCGTTCCCTAATGTAAATATGCAAATCAATGCTAGAACGCGCCTTAGGAAATCTCTAGCTCGTGCTTGGCTCTGCCCACCTTGATTTTTCTGCCCACTATGATTCGTTTGCTTCCATTGGAAACGACAGGCTCTGGTCTATCTTGGGTTAGTTTTACAAACCTTTGGTAGTATTGTGTGTAGCGACGTTTTCTAGCTAGCCAGCTGCCCAAAGAAATAGCATTGCACGGTGGATTTTGTAGTTGACTTGAGCTGCAACGGATTTCTACAACGATTTTCATATGTTGCTACCAACCTTGTTATAACGACAAAATGAAACATTTGTTCACAAAAAAATACTGTTTTCACATATTAGTGTTATTTATCAGTTTAACACTGTCAATCACAATAATTCATGGGTTGGGGTTGATTATCCCTTTAGGTTTCTTGAAAAGAGTGCAGTCTTTTTCATACTTACAAGTTATCTTCAGTAACCTTCATGACCTCGATTACTTTGATTCTCTTTGGGTCATAGACACAGTCCTCCTCCTGGTTACACAGTACCATGCCAACATTAGGAGGAACCCAGGCAGTGTCAAAGCCATGCACAGTGTGCCATGTCTTCTGCATGGTGTGGTTCTGCCTGTCTATGACCTTAACCCTGCCGACATTCACTCTGACTTTTAGTACTCTTTTCTCAGAGTCAGGAACATCAAGAGGGTATTTACAGGCTTTTCGGATGTCCCGACTAACATAAACACCAGCACCAAGCATTCTATCTGCACTTGATGGTTTGAAGCCGTCCCTCTTAATCAACTCTGCGCCCTCTTTTGAGCAGCCATGAAACATCACATATTCTCTGTGATCTTCAGGATGAGACTTGCTGTCAAGCAAGTTGATGTAGTATGGGGAATCAGGGTTAACATCCATAGTAACCAAACTGCTGTTAAATACACCTCTGCTGAAATGAGCTGTAATATAAGTACACACATTGCAATTACAATTTGTAAGTTAACATAATTAAAATTCCTAAGGCTGAAACTGTTACACTAAATTGTTATGGCTGAATAATATTTCAAAATATGCTGAATTATTACACTAGCATTATAACACGATCATGTAAAGACTTATTTAGTAAGTAAACAGGGGTTGTTTGATAGCCACGTGTCCAGTAATAAGTTACCGTGTCCTGAAAAACAGATGAGACCGTTCTTACCTGCTGCTGCAAGACAAATGCAGGAATACTCCGTATGCTTAGGAAACCTAGCGCCTAGGTTTCAATTCCTGACTGCAGGCCAATCTTACCTATTTAGGTTTCGTTTCCTGGTCTAGTCTTGCAGTGGCGACCCGTCATTCAAGGAAGGTGAGAACCACATTTTTAGCAAAAACAAATGTAACCCTCTCACCGGGTTCGAATTTGACTTTCACGATATTACCTTACATAGAATATCTCGGATGTTAGGTGAGAAGGACATTTCCAATAAGAATCCCTATTGTAAACTATCTAGGGTGATGACAACTAGGGTATTAACTTCAGATGGAATGATTATAGGTTTGCATTGACACCCAGGCAGTGTCAAAGCCATGCATTCAATTAAATTGAAACGATAAATGACTCCACCAAGACAACATACATAAGGTTCAAGATGTGTATTATTACATTTTCAAAGCACCACATCAAAATAAAAATAAAATAATAAACCCCAATGATTCATGCACAACCCATGTCCAAATTATTTCAAGCTTACTTAACCCGTTGGGGCGCGTTGGAGCAAAAAAAAAACAAAACAAGCACCCCACCGTTGTGGTTACTCACTACTTATAGATATTCCCTCAGCGAAGTATGGCAGTTCCGTGCAGGTTTTCCTCACATGGTCCACAGCAAGCACAGCTATCAATGCAGACAGTACTCCTTAGCAGTAACCGATATCCCATGGGAACATGAACTCGCCAAGCAATTCTCTGTTTCGCTGCCAGACAATCCCAAAGGATTCACTCCATTGTGCTGGAAAGAAAGCTCTGCTGTTGGGACAGCTTTATGTAGGCCTTAACAGTTTGTGGGCAACACTTGTCACCGTTATAGGGCAATTCATGTATTGTTTAGTGTTGCGTCTTTGCTGGCATGCATCTAAAAACATATATTTTGAGTTTGCCCCACCAAGATTTACATGCTAAAATCGTCACTGTTGTCTTGTCCCAACAGTTTAGCATCATTTTTATCAAATCTCAAATGAAAAGCAACCGTGCCCACTCAGATAAGCCTAATCTAATGGGGACATTATGATACTTCTTACTTTCAAGAATTTTGTTATTGCACCACTGGCAAGTTGATGTTCCTTTATCACACTAGAATCAGCTTCAGTAACGTGTTAGCATCTTAATCGTAGTAGCATCTGTAAGGTTCTAGAACTCTCATGCCATCCACATGAAACGATACCCACTCAGGCAGTAACCATTACATATGTGGCCTCCAACGACGAGCCACTGGCCAATGCTGACTTATTCAGGAGGTCATATCAGCTGTTGATTTCAGTTTTGAAACATTTATTACTATTTACAACTCCACAGTTACAACAACAGTCTTTCCCATTCCCATATTGATTTATTGGCCAGTATTAAGAGCAGTTTTCCATCAGATTACAAGAACAGCAGGTAGACAAGGTGTTTGGTTTCAACACAACGGTACAAGCTACATCAGCTTTATTGCCCATGTTATCCCTGAGAATGATGCATAGAAATGAATGACTGATAAGAAATTAGTTGAAGTATTTTATACAAATACTTTTTAAATGTAGGCCTTACAGACAGTCACTGTAAATAAGACAAATAAAACCCAATCTTTGACCCCCCTTTTTTTTAACCTCATACAGCAAAGTGGCACATCCCAAATGAAAGAGCACCTTTTGGCAGAACAGTACATATAATATCCTACATAGTGAGGTGTAAAACTAACTTTTAAAGGTAAATTAAATGTCTTCCTACCCACCGAGGCCAGCATTATGATTCTTCCAAAAAATGACTTGTGTTGTCATTTGAAGGGCTATGAGAGTTCGCCTCATCCGCAGAGGCAGATTGGGACAGAACCCCCTCACTATGTGTGGGTGTGTCAGAAGCAGCAGCAACATTTATAGGAGGCTTGGCCTCCAGCACTCCACTGTCCAGACCCACAGGTGGAATCTGCTGTTCCCAGTCTTGTAACATGGACTCCAGCAGGCCAGAGTCTGCAGGGTTGCCTGTGGTGGTGGTTGTGCTAGGCGCTAGCACGCTGTTGCTTGTGCTGCTGCTTACCGGGCAGGTGTGGTTAGCATCGTTAGCGCCTTCGGCAGTATGTTGGTCACTGTCGCTGTCTATGGTGATGACAGTGGGCGAGTGTTTCCTGGACCCTGTGCGCTCTTTGCTCCTGTGCCTCTTGCCCTTCTTCTTGTGCTTCTTCTTCTTCTTCTGGTGCTTCCTGGTTTGCTCCGAGGAGCTGCCCTCAAAGATGATCTCCACGCTGAGGCTCCTGCTCCTCTTCCCCCCAGACTTCTCCTTGGACTTCCTAACCTTAAACCTTTTAGCCAACCCTTCCCCTAACCTTAAACCTTTTAGCTAACCCTTCCCCTAACCTTAAACCTTTTAGCTAACCCTTCCCCTAACCTTAAACCTTTTAGCTAACCCTTCCCCTAACCTTAACCCTTTAATCTAACTCCTAAACTTAACCCTAACCTATAGCCGAGCTAATATTAGCCAGCTAGCTAACGTTAGCCATCTATCTATAATTCATAAAATATCATACGTTTTGCAAATTTGTAACATATTGTACATTTTTCAGTCGTAACATTTTGCACGTTTTGCAAATTCTTAACATTTAATACGAATTGTAATTCATAACATATCAAACTAAATGAGTGATGGACTTCCACAAATGAATACATACCATGCAAAACGTAACATACAGTAAAAAGAGTGTTTGTCGGATTAACCTACAGAATAATACAAAATGATCTGAGATCAGCTTGAGAAAGAAGCTGCTGTTGGAACAAACAACTTGAAAACAAACCTTGAGGCGATCAATCTCTTGCTGTTGCTCCTTCAGGACACTTCTCAGAGTCTCATGTTGCTCTTTCAGTTGCTCTATCTCCATGACCAGCTCTTCTTTCTCTCTCTCACTTTACTCTACCTGTTCCTAGATTCAGAAACACACATCATGTCATGTACATATCCTCTCCTATGGATCATTTTAGCTAATATGTTCTTGTGAGGAACATCATCAATCCCAACAGAGAGTGCTGCCTTTTAAAGACAAGTAGTTCACGCATGGTCTTCAAAACACAATCTTTGGATTTGAGATATTGTGGATTGTATTGTTCCTGTGTTGTGATGACCAACTGGTTGTTTTCCAGGCAGTAGTCTGTGTTTTGGGGTTTTAAAGCAGAGGGGGGTGCTGGCTCCTCTCACTTGGTCATTACTATCAGCATACCAGAGCTGATTGAACTCTGCAGAATCCTCTGTATGTTATCAGGAATACAATATCATTGTCAGTGTAATCCCCGGCATAATATTGATCACTTAAATATCAAAGGAAAAGTACATTTACATTTTTTTGTGTATAAAATCAAGAAGTTAACATAGGCCTCTGGTACCATCAAGAAAGTGTAACCTAAACTGAGCACACTGATTAATATCAAAGTCCATGTTGAAAAGTCTGAGGATAAAATGCACACATGGTCTTACCACGAAAAACCACTTGTTTTCTAACTAGATCCTGTCCTATCAGATCCAATGATGGTTCTACCCACACAAATGTGTCCTTTGTGGTGCTCCAGCCACCTGCACAATAATGCAGTTATTAAACAATCAAGACTGACAACATAGGGAGGTATTCCAGACTATGGATATTTATTGTTGAATATAGGTTAAAACAATGAACATTCATGACAAAAGGTATATAATCTAATCTTGAATAACCAAGCCCAGTCTCTGGGGTTCGGTTTGATGGTTGCTGTCAGAGAGTAGCAGCAAATCACCCGCAGCATTAGTGGGTGATTACCTGGGAAACATGTGCCTGCACTTTCGCTGCTTTCCATTGACCTCTGAAATGGGAAATATAGCTAAATGAAAACAAGCAGGCCAAGATGCCCATAAAAAATATAAGGTTTGAACTAAGCAGCAGGTGCAACTCGCTTAAACCTTAATTTATGTTGTTAACTGAACCCTTAGGCTATATCTCTTCTTTAGCAGCACACATTGTCCAAGAAGGTCAAAAATGTTATATTACATAAAAATGTAATTAGCCTACACCATCATCGTTATACATTCTGATGTACTATGACCTAGGTCAGGGATCATAAACTAGATTCCGCCACGGCAGATTTTTGGTCAGGGGGCTGGAACATGATTACAAATCATTTGTATACTGAAAATTGACAGGTTCAGATATAATATTTTACTTAACATTATAATTTCAAACCTTGCCTACTTTTGTATACGATCACATATTGTAGCCTATATCTCTCTATTATGCGGGGAAATACTTTGGAACAGATTTACAAAATGTAAATCACTTGGAGATTATGTTATGGTGTTTTTAGTATTGTATGTCCAACACTACTGACTTTGTTATGTTCGCAAAACCTTTTGACAAAGTTTGACTTTCATTTTAAATGTGTTGTGTAATTTATAGGTTTGCTACCGACCTGGCCCTCATATATAGGGCTAATTTTTTTCAGAAGATTTATGGCGTTTATAAAATCGTCAAACATACACTTCTAACTCAATACGTTACGGCAGGTAGCCTAGTGAGGTAGCCTAGTGATTAGAGCGTTGAGCCAGTAACCGAAAGGATCCCCGAGTTGACAAGGTAAAAATCTCGTTCTGCCCCTGAGCAAGGCAGTTAACCCGCTGATCCCCGGGCGCCGAAGACTTGGAAATCGATTTAAGGCAGCCCTTGCATCTCTGATTCAGAGGGGTTGGGTTAAATGCGAAAGACACATTTAAGTTGAATGCATTCATTTATACAACTGACTAGGTGTCCCCCTTTCCTATTACCTTATTCGAAATTGTTTTACTCTGTTTAGCCTACTCAAGCCATGAACATATACTGCAGGTAACGTTACAAGGCCACAAATAAATAAAAAGACGGAGAGAGAACGAATATGAAAGTAAACGCAATTATGTCATTATTACGATCAAATATGTTATACTGTTTAGCTCAAATAAATGATTTAAATTGTTGACCTTACATGAAGTTTGGACTGCCAGTTCAACTCAGTGGTGTCGCACTCGCAGCTCAAACGTCAAATCGGAATAGGCTAGGCTACTTGTTTGTTCAAAACATCCCGGAACTCGGAAATCTTCGACTTCAGTGCGTTCAAAACAACTGGAAACTAGGATAAAAATTAACTTCAACTGGGAAAATAGTTTTGAACTGTCATCCAACTCGGAATTTGAAGTCGGAAACTCAAGCATCACCGGTTTGTCTATAAGGGATACAGCTTTTCTCAAAATGGACTTTTCATAGCAGGTTTGGGAGAACCTAAGCAGCAGGTTAGGATAACTAACGTAGCAGGTTATGATCATTAGGTTAAGGTTAGGAAAAGGGTTAGGGTTGGCTAAATGCAACAACAAAACGTTTTAAGTCAAATTGACCAACTGTATCCCATCTGGTAATTTCGGCATCATCCTAGAGCTCCGATTTCTCCGCTCTGAAGGTCACTGTCGTCACAGTCTGTGCTCGTTTTATCAGAGATCACAGGTGTCGTGAACAACCATGCGAAAATCTCAAATTGTCATAAACCTGTCTCCTCGCCTCCTTTTCAAAACTCTTTGATGAGGTCAGAGGGGCGGGACCTCTGACTTTGGTTTTGAGAAGGAGGCGAGGAGTATTCAATTGAGATTCTCTCCCAATGTCACAGGCATGGGACACTTTTCACCGAACTTCGATACAAATTATTTTTCGTTGCAGTTTAGGACATTATTTTCGCTAACCCTAACCATTTCCCTAACTTTAACTTCCGTATCCTAACCTGCTACTGAAAAGTCACTTCGGAATCGAAGTGCAGTGAAGAGTCTCCCTCACCGGTATTGGTGGTGTTCCTGCCCGAATAGATCCACATGGGTCAAACCATGGGTCAAATTGCTAGATCACATTATTTGGTTAACTCACCTCAGCTCGTGTTGTACGGGGTGGGCCGAAGGCCCATTCCACCGAAGGCCTTCACCAAGTTCTGGCCCACCCTCACGTGCCTGAAGGAAGCACTGTGGTCCTCCCGTAACCTGCTGGTAGCAAAAAACGTAGAGACCACCCCCCAGGCAGTGGCCATGGTAGCCACGGAAGCCCTGGGGTGGTACGGAAGGAAGGGGGCCTCGACCCCAGGCGAAGGGTCCCCCACAACACCCTAGGTCCCGGCGGCCACGGCCTGCCAGCGCTGCGGCGCCTAGGGCGATGCGCCTAGGGGAGGGATCTCCTCTGGGCCCCGAAGGACGGGACGATGGTCTATTCGGAAGAGCAGGATGAGGCGAGTTTGATAAGGACTCACTCACCCCGCTCCTGTACAAGGGACAGAAGACAGCCTTTTAACAAAGTGGCTTTTTAACATGTTTCTCATGTCTTAAAAATGTTTTACCTTTGTTAGATCATTAGTACACATTTTAAATGGCTTTTACAGATTTGATGTCTACAAGGAAAGTACTTTTATTCATGGTTGTTTTCATTGGTTTTAACAACACGTACTTTTTAACAAATTTAAATGTAACTTTCAAATGCTGTGTTTTATGCCTTATTGCCGTTTTTATGTGTATAAATGATGTAAAGAATGTATGAGCTGTTTTTAAAGGAATTGTGTTAATAAACTTTTCCAAAAGAAAAAAATGGTGTATATACAAATCACTGGGTTAGCTGATATGTTAAACACTTATCCCGCCTTTGTGAGATCTGGAATTAGTAGGGCAGGAACACCATCATTAATTTGAAGTGCGCACAAACCTAATCATAACCCGTACTGGCGAAATGTAGTTTCTCAAGGGGATGGCCACGACCAATCAAAAGGCTACTTTCCCTTTTATCTTGCTGATTAAAAGGGAAACACACTCAGACAATGTGGGGAACTTTTACATATTTATTTGAGATGTATATCAGGAAGAAAAAACGTTTTTATTTTATTTTTACATATGATCATTGATACACATGTATTATTGACATCAACTAAATATGATTGATTATATTTCGAAAATATTTGATATGATAAGGTTATATGATTGATTGCATATAGATTGCCATGTCAAATCATCAGCTTCTACTTCCTATGAGCTGTATCATGTGGGACCGTCTGATTCTAACCATCCTCTTCTGGTGACCATGAGGTGATGCTGGATGCTCCCACTGAATGCAGAGTTCGAGTTCATCAGTTCCACTACACAATGTTTAACCATGGGTTTTACCCTGGGGAAAGAATCAAATAGAAACGCCTCAATCAAAACCTGAAGTGGGGTAAGCATAGCATATGATCTGGTATCAAGTAGTCTTTCAAGTCTTTCTTGAAAAAAGCATTACTTTACTGATTGTGTTATATGACTGTGGCTCAATATCATTTACTTTTTTAAATTGGCGACATCCAGCATTGCCATCACTTTGATTCTCTTTGGGTCGTAGACACAGTCCTCCTCTTGGTTGCTTGGTACCATGCCAACACCAGGTGGAACCCAGGCAGTGTCAAAGCCATGAGTGTGCCAGTTGTATTGCATGTCGTGACCCTTTTTGTTGATGACTTTAACTCTGCCAACATTCACCTTCACTTTCAGAACCATCCTGTTTGAGTCAGAAGAACCAAGGGGGTATCTAATGACTTTCGGATGTCTCGACTGAGGTAGACACCTGCACCAAGCATCCCAACTTTAGATGGTGTGAAGCCATTTCTCTGTATATCTACTGCAGCCTGTTTTGATGTTCCATGGTACATCACGTAGACGTGGCTGTCCTCAGGCGAGACTCCACTCTGAAGATGATCATACTGAGATCTGTAAGACAGGAACACCACTTGTGTTTATAGATATGTAAGAAATGATATTGTGTTCAGTAGGTTAATTATTTATAGATATGTAAGAAATGATATTGTGTTCAGTAGGTTAATTATTTTTAAGGTACATTATATCTTTACATTTATTGAAAAAAAGTGTTGTATATGAAACTTTAAACAGTCTTTTTCATACTTACAAGTTCTCTTCGGTAACCTTCATGACCTCGATGACTTTGATTCTCTTTGGGTCGTAGACACAGTTCTCCTGTTGGTTGCTCGCCACCATGCCAACATTAGGGGGAACCCAGGCAGTGTCAAAGCCATGCACAGTGTGCCATGTCTTCTGCATGGGGTGGTTCTGCCTGTCTATGACCTTAACCCTGCCGACATCCACCCTGATTTTTAGTACTCTTTTCTCAGAGTCAGGAACATCAAGAGGGTATTTACAGGCTTTTCGGATGTCCCGACTAACATAAACACCAGCACCAAGCATGCTGATATCGGCTCTTGATGGTTTGAAACCTTCCCTTTTAATAAACTCTGCGCCCTCTTTTGAGCAGCCATGAAACATCACATATTCTCTGTGATCTTCAGGATGAGTCTTGCTGTCAAGCAAGTTGATGTAGTATGGGGAATCAGGGTTAACATCCATAGTAACCAAACCGTTGTTAAATACACCTCTGCTGAAATGAGCTGTAATTTAAGTACATACATTGCAATTACCATTTGTAAGTTAACATAGTTGAACATTCCTAAGGCTGAAACTGTTACACTAAATTGTTATGGCTGAATAATATTTCAAAATATGCTGAATTATTACACTAGCATTATAACGCGATCATGTAAAGACTTATTTAGTAAGTAAACAGGGGTTGTTTGATAGCCACGTGTCCAGTAATAAGTTACCGTGTCCTGAAAAAACAGATGAGACCGTTCTTACCTGCTGCTGCAAGACAAATGCAGGAATACTCCGTATGCTTAGGAAACCTAGCGCTTAGGTTTCAATTCCTGACTGCAGGACAATCTTACCTATTTAGGTTTCGTTTCCTGGTCTACTCTTGCAGTGGTGACCCGTCATTCAAGGAAGGTGAGAACCACATTTTTAGCAAAAACAAATGTAACCCTCTCACCGGGTTCGAATTTGACTCTCACGATATTACCTTACATAGAATATCTCGGATGTTAGGTGAGAAGGACATCTCCAATAAGAATCCCTATTGTAAACTATCTAGGGTGATGACAACTAGGGTATTAACTTCAGATGGAATTATTATAGGTTTGCTTTGACACCCAGGCAGTGTCAAAGCCATGCATTCAATTCAATTGAAACAGTAAATGACTCCACCAAGACAACATACACAAGGTTCAAAATGTGTATTATTACATTTTCAAAGCACCACATCAAAATAAAAATAAAAACACTTGTCACCGTTATAGGGCAATTAATGTATTGATTAGGGTTGCGTCTTTGCTGGCATGCATCTAAAAACATACAGTGCCTTGCGAAAGTATTCGGCCCCCTTGAACTTTGCGACCTTTTGCCACATTTCAGGCTTCAAACATAAAGATATAAAACTGTATTTTTTTGTGAAGAATCAACAACAAGTGGTACACAATCATGAAGTGGAACGACATTTATTGGATATTTCAAACTTTTTTAACAAATCAAAAACTGAAAAATTTGGCGTGCAAAATATTCAGCCCCTTTACCTTCAGTGCAGCAAACTCTCTCCAGAAGTTCAGGGAGGATCTCTGAATGATCCAATGTTGACCTAAATGACTAATGAGGATAAATACAATCCACCTGTGTGTAATCAAGTCTCCGTATAAATGCACCTGCACTGTGATAGTCTCAGAGGTCCGTTAAAAGCGCAGAGAGCATCATGAAGAACAAGGAACACACCAGGCAGGTCCGAGATACTGTTGTGAAGAAGTTTAAAGCCGGATTTGGATACAAAAAGATTTCCCAAGCTTCAAACATCCCAAGGAGCACTGTGCAAGCGATAATATTGAAATGGAAGGAGTATCAGACCACTGCAAATCTACCAAGACCTGGCCGTCCCTCTAAACTTTCAGCTCATACAAGGAGAAGACTGATCAGAGATGCAGCCAAGAGGCCCATGATCACTCTGGATGAACTGCAGAGATCTACAGCTGAGGTGGGAGACTCTGTCCATAGGACAACAATCAGTCGTATATTGTACAAATCTGGCCTTTATGGAAAAGTGGCAAGAAGAAAGCCATTTCTTAAAGATATCCATAAAAAGTGTCGTTTAAAGTTTGCCACAAGCCACCTGGGAGACACACCAAACATGTGGAAGAAGGTGCTCTGGTCAGATGAAACCAAAATTGAACTTTTTGGCAACAATGCAAAACGTTATGTTTGGCGTAAAAGCACAGCTGAACACACCATCCCCACTGTCAAACATGGTGGTGGCAGCATCATGGTTTGGGCCTGCTTTTCTTCAGCAGGGACAGGGAAGATGGTTAAAATTGATGGGGAGATGGATGGAGCCAAATACAGGACCATTCTGGAAGAAAACCTGATCTAGTCTGCAAAAGACCTGAGGCTGGGACGGAGATTTGTCTTCCAACAAGACAATGATCCAAAACATAAAGCAAAATCTACAATGGAATGGTTCAAAAATAAACATATCCAGGTGTTAGAATGGCCAAGTCAAAGTCCAGACCTGAATCCAATCGAGAATCTGTGGAAAGAACTGAAAACTGCTGTTCACAAATGCTCTCCATCCAACCTCACTGAGCTCGAGCTGTTTTGCAAGGAGGAATGGGAAAAAATTTCAGTCTCTCGATGTGCAAAACTGATAGACATACCCCAAGCGACTTACAGCTGTAATCGCAGCAAAAGGTGGCGCTACAAAGTATTAACTTAAGGGGGCTGAATAATTTTGCACGCCCAATTTTTCAGTTTTTGATTTGTTAAAAAAGTTTGAAATATCCAATAAATGTCGTTCCACTTCATGATTGTGTCCCACTTGTTGTTGATTCTTCACAAAAAAATACAGTTTTATATCTTTATGTTTGAAGCCTGAAATGTGGCAAAAGGTCGCAAAGTTCAAGGGGGCCGAATACTTTCGCAAGGCACTGTATATTTTGAGTTTGCCCCACCAAGATTTACATGCTAAAATCGCCACTCTTGTCTTGTCCCAACAGCGTAGCATCATTTTTATCAAATCTCAAATGAAAAGCAACCGTGCCCACTCAGATAAGAAGCCTAATCTAATGGGGACATTATGATACTTCTTACTTTCAAAATGTTTATTGCACCACTGGCAAGTTGATGTTCCTTTATCACACTAGAATCAGCTTCAGTAACGTGTTAGCATCTTAATCGTAGTAGCATCTGTAAGGTTCTAGAACTCTCATGCCATCCACATGAAAGGATACCCACTCAGGCAGTAACCATTACATATGTGGCCTCCAACGACGAGCCACTGGCCAATGCTGACTTATTCAGGAGGTCATATCAGCTGTTGATTTCAGTTTTGAAACATTTATTACTATTTACAACTCCACAGTTACAACAACAGTCTTTCCCATTCCCATATTGATTTATTGGCTAGTATTAAGAGCAGTTTTCCATCAGATTACAAGAACAGCAGGTAGACAAGGTGTTTGGTTTCAACACAACGGTACAAGCTACATCAGCTTTATTGCCCATGTTATCCCTGAGAATGATGCATAGAAATGAATGACTGATAAGAAATTAGTTGAAGTATTTTATACAAATACTTTTTAAATGTAGGCCTTACAGACAGTCACTGTAAATAAGACAAATAAAACCCAATCTTTGACCCCCCTTTTTTTTAACCTCATACAGCAAAGTGGCACATCCCAAATGAAAGAGCACCTTTTGGCAGAACAGTACATATAACATCCTACATAGTGAGGTGTAAAACTAACTTTTAAAGGTAAATTAAATGTCTTCCTACCCACCGAGGCCAGCATTATGATTCTTCCAAAAAATGACTTGTGTTGTCATTTGAAGGGCTATGAGAGTTTGCCTCATCCGCAGAGGCAGATTGGGACAGAACCCCCTCACTCTGTGTGGGTGTGTCAGAAGCAGCAGCAACATTTATAGGAGGCTTGGCCTCCAGCACTCCACTGTCCAGACCCACAGGTGGAATCTGCTGTTCCCAGTCTTGTAACATGGACTCCAGCAGGCCAGAGTCTGCAGGGTTGCCTGTGGTGGTGGTTGTGCTAGGCGCTAGCACGCTGTTGCTTGTGCTGCTGCTTACCGGGCAGGTGTGGTTAGCATCGTTAGCGCCTTCGGCAGTATGTTGGTCACTGTCGCTGTCTATGGTAATGACAGTGGGCGAGTGTTTCCTGGACCCTGTGCGCTCTTTGCTCCTGTGCCTCTTGCCCTTCTTCTTGTGCTTCTTCTTCTTCTTCTGGTGCTTCCTGGTTTGCTCTGAGGAGCTGCCCTCAAAGATGATCTCCACGCTGAGGCTCCTGCTCCTCTTCCCCCCAGACTTCTCCTTGGACTTCCTGTGACGCTTCTCTTTGCTCTTCTTCTTGTCTTTCACATAGGACGAGGTGGTGGAGGAGGGAGGCTCGTCGAGGGCTATGGAGGACTGGTCTTTGGGGGAAGGTTCCTCCAGGTGTCTCGATTTGTACTTTCTCTTCCCGCTGGGCTTCTCGTGACGAGACTTCCTGTGAGCGCCGGACGGCGAACAGGTGCTGGAACGACTTCTGGAGCGCCTCTTATCCCGCCGGTGGGAATCAGGACTCTGGCTCGGGGACCTGCAATCGATGTTCCTGTGTGAGCTGGAGTAGTAGGACCTCCTCTCTGTGTAGAGCATGGCACTGCTGTCCCTCTCACTCTCCCGGCTGTAGTAGTGCCAGTGATAGGAGTGTGACGATGAGTCGTGGCTGCGGCCTGATCGGCTGCTATCTTTATTGTCCCTCGTCTTCTCCCATTTAGTGTGGGAGCGGTCGCGGCTTTGGGAGCGTGACTGCCTCCTGCCTCTGGACAGAGTGCTGTCGCTGTTGATGGAGATAGCCGGGCTCTTGGTCGAGCGGCTGCGGTCGGCGCTCCTGGACCTCCTCCCCCGGTCTCTGCTTCTCGACCGTGGCCTCTCTCTAGAGCTATCTCGACTGTGACATCTCCTGCCGTCTTTCTCAGTTTGTCCTCTGTTTTTGCTTGCTGACTTACTAGATGATGACTCACATCTAATTGAGGGTGAGGTGTTACGTCTCTCCTTGGAGCACGATACATCTTGCTTCCTTTCCACCCCCTCTGCCTTCCCAGGACATTGGCCTTGAGAGGAGGCGGGGCTAAGGCTGGTGAAGCGGATGTGTTGAAGCAGCCTGGGCACTTCATCTTTGATCTCCTCCAGAACAGACTCCTCTGAGTCAGAGGACAGCTTGACCAGCTCCGGGGTCCTTTCAGCAAGGGGTTTTACAAAGCCCACGATGATGCAATCCTCATCGCCAGAGGAGGTACACGCCTGTCCGTCCTTGTCGGTTTTCACCCAAGCAGAGTCCGCAGTCAGGCGAGGGGTCTTTGGCTGTAACACTGCTCCGCACTCCTCCCCCACACTGCTCTCTGAGTCAGAGTCTCTGATGGATAGCAGCAGGGCCCTGGTGGGTTCTGTTGTGGAGTACGAAGGTCCGGGTGTCTCGTCGTCCCATGTTGACTGGCTCAGGGCGCCCCCGGACATGGGGTCCAGCTCCACAGAATCGCCCTCCTCCTCATCCTCGGAGATGGCAATCACCGAGGAGTTGGAGCTGCTGCCCTCGTCCGAGGACGGCGCAGGGCAGTCGTAGACGGCATGCTGGTCGTAGGCCTCCATGTTGAAGGGTGCTCGGGCGAAGTTGACAAACTCATGCAGGAAGTGATCGGTGCGGGCCTGGAGGAAAGGCTGCAGCTCCTCGTGGATGGCCCGGTCCTCCATGTCATAGCGGGTGATGCGGGACATGATAATGTGCTGCACGATGTTGACCAGGGAGCCGTGAGCGCCGTACAGCACCACCAGCTCTCTCTTCAGCCAGGGCAACAGGCGGTGCAGGCAGGCCGGGTTCTTCTGAAAGAACTCCGCCGAGATGTCCCGGGAACGGCCACCGTCTCGCACGCTCCGCACTCGCACCCCTCGCCGGTAGAGCGCCCGTCTGAACTTGATCATCTCCTGCTCACGGAGGCTGCGCACGGTCCGGCCCTCGCTTTCTGCCCGCCTCCTGGCCGCCAGGCGCGCCATCATGCGGCGGAGGCCTCGGTCCTGTCGAGGAGGGGGGGAAGCCCCCGTTAGGGCCTCGAACATGACCCCGTTGTCGGGGGGAGGGGATGTTCTTCTCTGGTCCTGCCGACGCGCCCCCGTCAGCGTGGTGCGGTAGCGGAACCGTTCCCCTGCGAAACTCCCAAAGGAACCGTTCTCCGTGGGCCGCAGGTCATACTTCTTGAAGTCCTTCTCTGATTGTATACTGTGATAGATAGAGTTGAATGGCTGCTTGCATAGCGGGCACTCAGCTTTGTTCTTGGACCACTCGTGGATGCAGCGGAAGCAGAACTTGTGCAAGCAGAGATCGAGGTAGGCCATGTTGTTGAATCGGTCCAGACAGATGGGGCACTTAGAGTCTGGAGACGCCTCGGCAGACAAAACCTCAGAGGACTTGTCCAGGGCACTCTTCTTGCGTAGCCGTAAGGTCATCTTTGCTGCTGCCATGGTGATAGTCTAGGGAAGAAAATATTGCCTCATGTTAAATAGTGTTTTCAATAAAGGGACACAACACAGCACTGACTTTGTTCAAACTTAATTTTCTGTAATATACTGTCACTAGCTAGGCCCATTGGCAGATGCAGAGACAACTCTTTCATCTACACACCCTTACATATCATTTCAAAGGTATTAATTCAACCTGCAAACAGGGAGGAATTTTGCAAGAGGAGCATCTAAACATTTTGTCATTATCCAATGTGTTACATAATCAGAACACTATAATAATAAAGATTGTACAGGGGTCACAGCTAACTGTGTCAGAGCCATTTAGCCACATTGACCATAGATGGCAAAATGACTGTCAACCAATTTCAACAGAATCTTACAATTAGCTCACCACAGTTGTAAAATGATAATAAAGCCCAATAACTTCCCATGTAATGTTATATTACTTGAACGTGTCTTTTACTTGGTACGGTTAACGTTAGCTAGCTCGATAGATAACTTTAGCAGCTACGTTAGCTGTTCTGACTCATCTAGGGTTGGACAGTGAACACTCATAATGGTTGACTTTGGCCCTAATCTCTGACCGATAATCCTGACAAGAAATGATGTATTCATGACATGTTTGTGAGTCTGAATTGTGATAAATGACAGCTTGGGTAAATTAGCAAAATAGCTTTCAGCTAGCCAGCTTTCAGCTAGCCATCTTTCGTCCCTTTGCTTACCAAAAAAAAAGCCGGGGATCCGAGGCAAATGTCTAGGAATCCTGTCGGCGACAACACTCAAGACCTCTCATTATCTTTTCATATTTCACTATTTCCATATGTACTAAAGAGAAGTAAATTAATTTAGTTGTTTACCACACTCTTTGGAGTTGGCCTCCTGTTTCATACCGTGATGTAATGCTACATTTTTTTTTTTAAACGCAAAGGATGATGGTATACTGGAGGGTGTTGACCTTCCGCTTTGGAGTGAAGTACTTTTTTTATGGTCTCGTGCGCCACCTATTGACAGTAACTTTTAACACAGAGGATGAATTATCTGGAAAGCAACCTAATCTGGACATAGACGACAGTAGTGTACTAATAAACCATAGCCATCCATAATATACAAACATCAAATATAATTATGAGTTTGGTTACTTGTGTCAAATCGTTTGCAAAGCTCTTATTTAAACGTTTAAACAGAGGGTAGTGTGAACGGCCCAATACATCACTGAGGCCAAGCTTTCTGCCATCCAGGACCACTATACCAGGAAGGCCCTAAAAATTGTCAGACTCCAACTACCCTAGTCATAGACCGTTCTCTCTGCTAGCGCACAGCAAGCAGTACCGGAGCGCCAAGTCTAGGTCCAAGAAGCTTCTAAACAGCTTCTACCCCTAAGCCATAATACTCCTGAACACCTAATCAAATGGCTACCCAGACTTTTTGTATTGACCCCCCCCCCCCCCCCTTTTACACCACTGCTACTCTGTTGTTATCATCTATGCATAGTCACTTTAATAAGTGCCCCCACACATTGACTCTGTATCGGTACCCCCCCTGTATATAGTCTCGCTATTGTTATTTTACTGCTGCTCTTTAATTACTTGTTACTTTTATTTCTTATTCTTATCTGTATTTTTTTAACTGCATTGTTGGTTAAGGGCTCGTAAGTAAGCATTTCACTGTACCCGTTGTATTCGGCACCTGTGACTAATACATTTGGATTGAAACACTGGATCTGAATTAGTCAAATAAATGCAGCACTCTTTCCCCCACATTCTTGTCCAAATATACTTCTCTGACATGTATTAGTATTGTAAATATTATTTAATGACATGTACATCAAGTTTTTTACAACAGGGCAGGGACAAAAAGACATTGTGTAATTCTTTCAACTATGTCTTCTTCAGTGGTGACCATGGCTCTCTGGGAGGTCTGGAACAACCTCTCCCGTCTCCAAGATGGTGTCGCCCTGAACACAGACAGGGAAAATTAACAGATAATGAAAGAGTCAGTTGCTAGATGTCCCTACTCTTTCATTGCAAGGTCTAGGAAAGCTGTCTGGGAATCCAGAGCTTTTGTGGTCCGTTGTAGCTCAGTTGGTAGAGCATGACTATTGTAACACCAGGGTAGTGGGTTCAATTCCCAGGATTGCCCATATGTAAAATGTATGCACGCATGACTGTAAGTCGCTTTGGATAAAAGCATCTGCTAAATACATTATTTTGTGTTACCATAGTAGGCCACAATTACAGTGTAGTTTATATATAAGCTACACTGCAATTCAGTTCTTTACTGTAAACTGCCAAAGTGCACCATTGTGTCACATGCATCTGTTAATAAATCTATAAGCAATACATCACATTTTATTGGTCACATATACACATGGTTAGCAGATGTTACTGCAAATGTAGCGAAATGCTTGTGCTTCTAGTTCCGACAATGCAGCAATATCTAACAAGAAATCGAACAATTCCACAACAAAACCTAATACACACACATCTAAGTCTGATATCCAGTAGTTCTTCCCGGCTGTATGTAATAACACGTAAGATTTTCTGGGCTAACAATGTAAGAAATAATACAATAAATAATAAATAATAATAAAAACAAAACACAGCAAAGTTTCCTAAGGACTAGAAGTGAGGTGACCCTCTGTCGGCGCCATCTTGTCCAATCATCAATACAAAAGGAAAGGGAAAGGGGGATACCTAGTCAGTTGTTCAACTGAAATGTGTCGTCCGTATTTAACCCAACCCTTCTGCCCACCCACTGGGTACAGATGGCAGTTCAACATCTACTTTTGATTTACATTTGGTTGAGCTGTCAACTAATATGAATTTAATGTGAAATCAACCAAAAATGTCACCCAGTCATTTAGGTTAAAAGTTAGGTGAAAAAAATACAAAATTCCCCAATGACTTTTGGAAAACTAATTAGTTTTCCATGTTGACATTTGCATTTTTCGGTTGAAATGACATGGAAACAATGTATGTTTCAACCTGTTTTTGCCCAGTGGGCAGTGAATCCACTGTAACACTAAGAGCCAGTTCACAGACACAGATTAATTGTAGTCTGGACTAAAAAGCACTTACAATGGAGATTCTTCATTGTATGTGCTTTTTCATACAGGACTAGGCTTAATCCTGTTCCTATAACAACACATGAGATGTACTTACAGGGAACAGCCTGGGCTTCAGCTCCACGATGCCATAGGGCTTTTTCTGTGACAAACACACAAGCAGGACAGGTCAATGTTTTAGATTGAATTGAAGACTCTTCTATGACACATGCATGATACAACTTTCAATAGAGCAGGTATAGTGAATGAACACCAACAACACAGGGCTAAAAACTGCAATCCACTACTGTATAATAACATTTCATAAATCGGAGCGCAATTAACTTTGAACATCCAAGGTCAAACACATTATCAGTCTTCTTGACCATTAGGTCTTAGCCTTTTAAATCAAGACCTGTCTATCTAGGCAGTAGGTCAAGGGAAAGCATTAGCAATGCTGATTTTTGAGTGACACAGCCTGGCATTTCATGTCTGATTTATAGCTGGGAGGCCTGGTGTTTTAAATCGAACCAATTAGGCCTGTGAGGTGGTTGGAAGAATCCATGTGGTGTCTGGTTGGGCCAAAATCCTCTTACACTCCAGGAACAGGTTTTCCTAACAACAACATTACTACATGAATGAAAAGACAATATAATTGTTGGTGTTGAATTGATTGAACTTACAGCAACATGATACTTCACATAATAATGCACAACCCAGGCAGGGATCAGCAACCGGGTCAAGGCGAACACTCCACCAGTGTAGACTTTGTAGGTCTGGAAAGAGAGCAACACAAAGGGGACGTGTGTCACAAATGTTAACAGGTGTTGTTGATTTCTTGCTGACAACAGTTGATGCACTTTTTCGGTACAACTACTAGTTAGCAACATGCCAGTAGCTATGTTACATTCAGGTTGGCAGTGGCAAAGGTGACTGGCATCACACCAAGCATGAGAATACTAGTCAATGTGGCTATGGTAACTAGTGACGACCCATGCAACTGGCTAGGCTAGCTAGTAAACAGTAACACCGACGTCTCAAAACAAAAACATAGCACGTAGCTATCCCAAATACTAGCTAGTTAGTCATTCTAATCCAATTCACACAGTGTTGTTCGTTGATATAGTACAATGAAATGGCCAAAATGATGAACTCACGTAAAGTCTACACAGGGTCTTCGGTTCCAGAAAGCCAGCCCAGAATTTTGCCACCGGCCCGGGGGCTGTCTTTGGCAGCACGGGCTCTCTGGGACTGAGCTCTTGGTCCTTCAGCCATTTCCTCCTGAGGTTTGAAATCTGCTCTACGCGGAGCTTTTCGTCTGCTGTGTAACCAGTCATGATTAAGAAGGGCTAGTTCTTATTTTCTTGATATTCAACCTCACTACAATGACACCATGGAGGACACCGCCATGGAGTGCACAGCCAAAACTCATGAAGAAGAAAACAGTCAACGACAACGGTAACTACACATTTCCCCCCTTGGCTGAGTGTGTGAGTGACATCTACGGGACTGGAGGAGGAAACAAAACAGGGATTTTTCATGATCACTGATTTCACTGATGCATTGTGCAAAATATGCTACACACAATTGCTTACTACATTTTTTACATTCATCCAAAATGAAGGAAACCCTGTATTATGTATCCATATGCTTTTTACTATAATGGTAAATGTCTTTGTGAATTGCTATTAAGATGTCATAAACAGTGAATGATAATGAGTTTTCTGTTTGGATGCGGTTGCAGCATTATAAACTGTTGTCACCATATGACCATTCTACCACTGTCCCGAGGGCATAAGCAAGTCCTCAATCAATTGTATTTTATAAAGCCCTTTTTACACCAGCAGTTGTCACAAAGTGCTTACAGATACCCAGCCTAAAACCCCAAAGAGCAAACAATGCAGTTGTAGAAGCACAGTGGCTAGGACAAACTGTAATCTAATTTGTGCCCAGTATAAACTGGTGAGGTGTGAAACCTTAGCTACCATCAAACATTATTGCTTCAGAGGGCTTTTTCAATCATTAGTCATAACACTTAAAATACGAGCTGAAATGTTTGACATTTGTACATAATATGGGTTATATAAGGACTAGTTATAATGTGATGTATTATCAATAGTTAGTGATACAGTATAGTCAACTGTCTTGATCATCAATTTGTTAAGCAAACTATATCAATGTCTTCTGAAATATAGTGGACTTTATCAACACATCCACAAAATCATTCATCCGTATGTGATGCAGAGTGTAACAGAGTAGGTCAACTAGTGTGTAAGTTGCCATCAATACATAAATCAATGAACAGAAATAGTGTGCTCTCCTGACAGTAGTACTACAGCCAAATATATAGTTGAGTGTTCCCTCCATTCCCCGTACTGGGTTGTAAAACAACATGATTGCTTTCTGATGACGGACAGTGTCGAAATACTCACGACATTAAAAATATATAAAATACGGATATTTTATGTCACTCATCAAATAAAACCACTGACATGTCCATCTGAAATGTCTCTCTTTTCTTATTAGAATTATGAATTTATTTCCAACTGACCATAGGCTTATATATATTGGAATATATAGGCTTATATATTCCAAGTACAGAGGACATAAAGGCTTGACGTAAACTCTGTTTCAAGTGGACTTTTCCCCATTGAAACTGATGTGTGTTGTCTTTGCATTTGGATCCGATTGAAATAAGATCTACTCCAAATCAGATACGCTGTGACGGCTTTACATGTGTACAGAACGCGCCCAAGCATAAATCAATAGTGATTTATTTTAGTAGCATATCATAAGAATTGGCATTATCCAACGAAAGATATGCACCAGTCCTGTCTATGAAATGCATTGAGAATTGTTTTCAAACCAGAGTCATTTAAATGACACAGGCCCCAAATGATGCATCATTAACAGTGTCATATGCAGAGATAGTTTAGTAAACTGATAAGCCTTTCATCAGAGTCCATGAGGATTTGCACAATATAGACTTATATCAGGCGGAATTCCGAGGCCACCAAGTGTACAGTAATCCAACCTGCAGCTTCTATCTAAACCACACACTAATCAAGTGGCTGTGGTGCAACCTAACCCAAGTGTTCCGTTCCTTGCAGGAAGTTGGCACTCGCCCCGATGAGTGCCGAAGAAACCACAGAAGGTTGACGAGAGCGGATACAACCCCAATAGCAGTTAGATTAGGAGAATGGCCTCTCCTCCACCTTTATCAGTGTATGTCTCCTCTGTGTGTATACAGCTTCTCTATGAGAAGTATATACTGTATATCTTACTTTTGGACTTTGACTCTTACAGCATATTAGGAAAAAGTGAAAAAATAAAAGGTTTGTTGTAGATGTAGGATCTTTATTCAATCACCCTGTTGCAGGAGAACGTTCCTGCAATGCAGGAAATTAAAAACGTGTAGTTTTCCACTTTGAAATTTCAGACTTGATGTGTCAACCCCTACAAAATGTCCATTAACTATAATCCACATAATAATTCTAATTTCCTCTTGCTGCAGGATATTTTCCTGCTGTAGCAGACTGTCTCATATTAAAGATCCTACATCTGTTGGTCAGAGTTGTTAGAGCGATAGTGCCATTGACTTCAGAGTAAAACATGATAAAGAAAACATTACAGTGGCAATCAAACCAGGCTCTCTTTAGTTGCATGAAAATCAATGAACCCATGACCCTTTCCGTGTATTTTTCCAAAACATTTTGGTACCCCAAAATGTTTGGTACACACCCAGTTTTGATTTACAGCAAGGGGCTGGTTTTGCTACCGCCCTCCTATCATGTATCACTCAAATACGAGACCATTGAAGGAGCATCTCCGACTCCCCCATATGCATCAGACAGCACTGGGGGAATTGGCGTCTTCCTCTCTCACTAGTAGAAGCTTGACCCATGTCAAAACATCTTCCCTTGAAATTAGGGCCAGGACACACCCCGAAGCCATTTAAATCAGTCCAGAATTAGGTTCATAGGAGGTATCGTCATCTGTTGGACCAAGGTTAGACCCAGAGAGCTGATCTCGTTCTCTATATATTTGTTTGTGGTTTGGGTAAGGCACACTGTGTCTCTTGGCTAGAACCACAGAGCAGATGGAAGTGTTCGGGATGACTTTCATTCCACCTCTAGTAAGTCAGATCCTGTTCTAAAGGGTACGTGTCCATCTTCAACCTCCCTCTCCAAACACACAACCAACCACAGTTATATCTAGACAGCCTTCATCAGGCGATGCAGCACAGACCAACTACACCCAGCCTTTCCATTGAATGAATCATTCATAAAGTATGAATATAATTCATGTATGATAGAGGTTTTTCTACTAATTCAAAAGTGACTATTTTCTGAGTAGTTCAAGTGACTTGCAAAGGAAAACTGCAATTGACTTTTTGACAGGGGAAAGTTTATACTTCAGTGAATATGGCAGTTGCCTACCACCATTTGTTATGAAGTGGAGAAGGTAAGTACAACACAAACTAGTGCTGTGTAATAGCTAAGAAAGAGAGCTGAAGGCATGACATGCCTGGTTGAAAAGTGTGTTAATTAGACACTCAATGCCATTTGAGTGATCGACAGATTGCATGCGCCCGACATATCCCATCTTGTGAGTGGATTAGGGTTAGGGTTAGACTCTGGAATACAAACGTTACAAGAGGACTGTGAGGAGTGTACCGTCTCGAAGTGAGCGAACTCAGTGACGTGGAGGGCTGGACACCATGAGGGTCGACGACATGAACCCCCGCACAGGGATGGTGGTGGCCATCAGCAGCCCCTTACTGTTCTTTGGCTTCATGTTCACCATGTCGGGCATGAAGGGAGAGACCCTGGGCGGGATCCCTCTCATCGCCATTGGACCTGCCATCTGCCTCCCAGGGGTGGTGGCTATCATTCTGGCTAACAGAACCAACGGCTGCACCAAGTTCCCAACCCGGCGCCAATGTCTCAACTGCCTCTGTCGCAAGTGTAGGAGGAGGAAGCAGATGCCTAGAACCAAAGAGTCTTCCCGGGTGGCCAGAGACTCAGAGGAGCCTGATGGGGACAAGAGGACTGAGACTGGGTATAGATCTGGGGCTGGAGCAGACTCTGTATCCATTACCATTACAACAGTGAAGGAGTCTGGTCATCTGATCAATAAAGTGAACCACAACCATGATGAGGTGCGACGCTACCCAGCTAGTGCCTTGATGGTCATGGCAGGTGCCCCTAACTACAGTATCTATGATAGTAAGTCCTACTCTATGGACAGTCACTGTGGGGCCTACAGTAGTAAGGTGCATCATGTGCCTCAGCAGCAACGGAACAGTTTTGTGGTGTACTACGAGGGAGACTTCTCTCCGTACGGACCCGGTCACTGCTACACCAAACTCAGAGATTTTATGTGGGGCATAGAGACTGTGGTCTAAGTGTGGATACTGAAGCCTACTGGGGAAACCCTATTACTGGAACTCGTAAACTACTACATCTATTTAGGTGTACCTGGGACATGAATAGTAAGCCTGTTTATCATACAGATAAATAATACTGCAGTACTAATGTTGAAGCAGGTAACATAAGAAAGACATTTGCAGTATTTGTTTCATGAATGAATTGTATGTTCCCTATTTATTTTGGATTTTTATTTCATATTGTATAAATATCTAATCTAAATGGGCATTAAGATATTTCTCTAAATGGACATTTACATTTGCACTATTTTATATATTTTTGTCTTAATGATCAAGTATCTATTGCATATCTTATTCAGCAAAATCCATTTAATGCATTGGTGTGTTTGTGGTATAGTTACTAAATAAAGAAATGATGAAACGTTTTTGTGATTACATCTGCCCAGATGATGCACAAATCGACGTGAATCATGCAAACAGTTCAATCTGCACATTACAAACCTGTTACAGAGACCACTAGAAGGGGATATACCACTGCCAATGTACTGTAGAGGCTACTAAAAACAAATTATTAACAGTTTGGATGTGAATTATTACCTTACATTATTTCAAAATGTAAACTTCTCCAAGAACAGACAAATAACGAAAGATATTCCTGTTTAAAAAAAGTATACATCATGACAATGTATCTTCATCGGCGTGGTTTTCACCAATGAAGTCCAATAGAAGAAGAGAGTTGTAGTCCTATCATGAATATTCATGATTAAAGCGGTGCATTGTTGGATACCACACATGCCACTTTTGGACTAGGCAACTTCCGATTCAATGACGACTGCTGTTACGCTACTATCAAAATAGGGAACATGACGGAGGAAATCTAACTATTGGTGCACTGAAAATCCCCATAAATGCTGCGATAGTATATCAGGTATGTGAACAGTAAATACTTGCCATAGTTCCGTACAGTTTGATAACTTGATATAATCTGTATTTTGAGGAATTAGCTAGCTAAGCTACTCATGCTAACACGAAACAAAACGATAGCTAACGTTACATTTCACTCTGTGAAACTGCTAAAATTATGTCAGTAAGCTAGACAAACCCGTATAGTAGCGAATTACTAGCTAGCTAATAATTTATGTAGCCTTCATAATCGTGCATGAATTTAGTGTTTTTGCCAGCTAGGTTGCATAATAGCACGATCAGTCAATGTGACATGTTCCACAAAGACCAGCACGCTCAATCCAGACAAGTACATTGTAAAGGGAACGGGAGTTATGTTCTTGGCAATGTAGCTAGGTATTAATAGAACAAGATTAATTTCAAAACCGGTATGCTTTTTCGATTGAATGAGCAGTTTGATGGTTGTCACTAGTTACCACAGCCACAAAGTCAAAATGGTCTAGTTCGTAAAAATGAATGAAAACAAAAATGTGCTTTTTGGTCTTTAAATTAAGGTTAGTCATAAGGTTCGCAGTGTGGTTAAGTTTAGGGTAAAGCTTGGATTTTAAGGAGATAATTTGTATGAACAGGCGGGGTTTAGTGATAATTATGACTTTGTAGTTGTGGTAACTAGTGAAGACCTTGTGCCAATCGTCATCTAACGTCACAACTGTCACATGTTGCAGGGGGTCACGTTATTTCCCATGCAACCTGAGCAATGTTCCTTCTCCCCTTGTACAGTATGTGACTGAATCTGTGACAGGTCTAGTAAAGCGAACGGAGATACCCCGCAGGGTGTACTGGTCTAAGTTCATATGATACCTGTGTGTATTTGACCCAGCTGTCAGGAGATACTAAGCTAGCTACTTTTACACAGTACATCCTATTTTGTGGGACTGGCAGCATGTAGCCTAATGGTTAAGCGCATTGGGTCAGTAACTGAAAGGTCACTGGTTCGAATCCACGAGCCGACTAGGTGAATAATCTGCCAATGTGCAAGGCACTTAGCCCTAATTTCTCATGTAAGTCGCTGTTAAATTGTGTCTGTTAAAAAGTGTCTTAAATGACTAAAATGATTGAAGCTGCACATAATAACCACAGAGGGCTGTAGCTAGCCAGTAGTAGCTACAAACCTAGAGCAGAGCAACATCTTTTTGGTTCTGTTTTGAACACATACAGTATCTGATGTTATCAGACCTACATGTAGCTGAGATAAAGGTCTGTCCTATTATACCTGTTATCCTGAAATACCCCTCTCCCTCCCTCCACCTCTCTTCCTCGCCAGGGTTCAGTGTGTGCGTCAGGTGTGGATGGAGTCAGTAACATCAGAGCACCCAGCATAGTTATCACAGACAGGACAATTCGAAATAGTCCGTGTTCAGACCAACAGCCTGCACATCGGCAGGCAGGGGGAGAATGGTCAAGTACTTCTCTAACGACGTAGACATCAGGACCACGTGGGACCATGTTGTCTCTGCCTTCTGGCAGAGGTATCCCAACCCATTCAGGTACAGGACCTCGCGCTGACCTGCTTTTTATGGCGGATGCCTCAATGATTTGGTGAGATGCGCATCTAGTAGGAGAGAGAAGGGATATGCCTATTTACCATTGAGTAACAAACTCCAGACCCATGGAAAACCTGTCTGCTTTCTCCTACTATCAGCTGTGAATGTGAATCTGCACAAACAGCACCAACTGTCATTCTATAGCCAAACTGTGCATCTGCACTATTCAACCAAATGTGTTTTTGTATAATGTTCAGTGGACATTGGTACAAGTAGTCCTTATGCATAGAGTTGTACAGTTTGTTTAACTTTGCAGTCATTGTTTTTTGTTTGATATACTTTCTAAAGTGAAAGAATCGGAGTCTCCGCATCATTATGTTACTGTGGAATTGCCCTGCTCTCAATCACAATGAGATGATGGTGTCTGACGCTGTTACACAAGTTTAGAAAAAACAACAGTGAGAAGAGTTTATTAAGATGGAGAACTGAGAATGACCACAGTGGAGAAGTGATGCCAAGCTTTGTCAGATCAGAAGGAAGTGACTTAGTCAGTCAGTGGCTTCATTTAGTTTGTATTGTTAATTTCTGCTCTGTATTTAACCCAGCCATATTTTATTTGACTACTTGATTCAAGGTTTGTATTCGATTGCTAATAATCAAATAGAAGTACTTCAAATGTACAAATCTGCAACTATTTAGCAGGTTAAATTCAGAAGTACTGACAATGTTAAAAATGTGTTTGTGGAGTATGTTAAGTGTCGTGAAAATATGTTATGTTGTCTGAACAACTAGTAATTGGACCAACTGATAGCATACCACAAACATTGTGTGTGTTCCCGTGCATCAGCACCCATGTTCTCACGGAGGACGTGGTGCTCCGTGAGGTGACGGCGGACCAGCGGCTTCTCTCCAGACGCCTGCTCACCAAGACCAATCGAATGCCTCGCTGGGCCGAGTTCCTCTTCCCCTCCAACCTATCACGCTCCGTCTACATCGTAGAGGACTCCGTCGTCGACCCGGTCACCAAGAGCCTCACCACGTACACCTGGAACCTCAATCACACTACGTTAATGGTGAGGTACACCCCGACATATGCTCCGTTCTGAGTCGACCCCTAGCCCCTACACCAAGAAGTGAGTAGGGTCTATGTGTTGATTTGGAACCCAGGGATACTGGTTCCCACAGCGTAGTGGTTGGAGAATGGTGCTTGTAACACCAAACGTGTGGGTTTGACACTCATGCCAGGCACATGTAGTTCATGTATGTGTTTGTTAGTACGTGTAGGTTTCTCTGTTTTACTAGGTTGGTGGACGCTCATGTCCCTGTACTGTACACTGACTCAGCACCATGTAGTGTCTTGTATTTGTTAGAAATCCGTGTTCTGTCTTTAGGAGATGGTATCAGCACCACCACCAGACAGAGGAACACGCTGTGTTTCCCCTACTGCATCTAGCAGCGGCGCACCGCCTCTAAAAAAAGGAAACACTGACACTATTAGTATTGACTAAGATAAGAATGTATCTACGTATTAGCACACAGCCTACTATTGAACAGAGACTTTGATATGCACGTCTACATGAAAACTGCTGTCCAAATAGTGTTATTATTGCATATCTTTAGAAACGGAATGAAATATATTTTCCTCAATGGTTTAGGCTAGGTTGGTATCTGTCCCTTCATGACCTCCAGTGGTTGACCTATATTACAGCCACAAGACCCTAGACATTGACAAGAAAGTGCCCTCTGTGTTGCCCCGCCCCCCTGAGAGACTGGCTTGTTTACTGGTTGCGCTTGTTTGTTTTCTCTAGCAACCGACCGTCTCCAAGCCTACAGCACAATGAATATACTGTTTCCCAGAGAAATTCCTTCATGCTGATACCCACAATGTTTTCCATTGTATATAATTTGTGACATTTCCTAAAAAAAAATGTGCAACATTTCCACAGTCTGGCTGGATATTGGTTCAGACTGGTAAGCCCTTGACTAAAGAGACACAGACGTGAAATGTATTGTTGGTGGTTTTCTGTTTCTCAGGGACCTGGTTTGTTGGATGAGAAAGAGATGAAGTTGTGTAACCTCCTTTGAGTCAGCCGGGTGGGTGGATATCTCATGGTTTACATCTCAAGTCTCTACGAGAGTCAGAGTTCACTCCATTCTACGGTTAGCAATAGAACAAGGCTTTAATGTGAGAGACTGAATGAGACATTTTATCTCACCATACCTGGTCAATGTCAACTAGACCTACACTACAATCATACACAGACCTTTTTATGATTCAATCAACACTTTGTCCATCCCCTTCCCACTTTGTGTTCGTCTCAAGATCACCAACACTTTGTCCATCCCCTTCCCACTTTGTGTTCGTCTCAAGATCACCAACACTTTGTCCATCCCCTTCCCACTTTGTGTTCGTCTCAAGATCACCAACACTTTGTCCATCCCCTTCCCACTTTGTGTTCGTCTCAAGATCACCAACACTTTGTCCATCCCCTTCCCACTTTGTGTTCGTCTCAAGATCGCCAACACTTTGTCCATCCCCTTCCCACTTTGTGTTCGTCTCAAGATCACCAACACTTTGTCCATCCCCTTCCCACTTTGTGTTCGTCTCAAGATCACCAACACTTGACGTCTATCTAACAAGATATGGTGCTGTCAACTTGATGGATGAGCAAAGAGGAGCACCATAAGGAACACACCCACACCCCACCAGATTATGCCCTCCGTCTAGTTAACGCAAAGCGTTGTGGTGGCGTGCTAGCGAGCGCTGTCTTGTTTTGATTCCAGTAGACGGCAGCTGAAGGAGGGGATGACTCATATCACTAGACAGATGGAACAACTTTGTAATTATCTACAAGATCATATTTCAAAACAAAATGTCAGATTCTTCCAAAACAGTATGTTATTATCACATGCAACCAGTTCCTCAAAATGAAGTGGAATTGATAACTTGTTCTTCATTCATTTTGCATTGAAGTTGTTTGCTTCTTTATGTATTGTGCCCTATAGTTGATGTCAGCAAACCAACACCACCTGGTTAACAACCCTCTCTCCCCCCATCCCTTCCTCCTTTCTTTCCTAGACTGTGGAGGAGCGCTGCGTGTTCCAGGAGTCAGAGGACCGGCCTGCCTTCACGCTGCTCAGACGAGAGGCCTGGATCTCTTCTGGAGTCTACGGCTTCTCCAGACCTATCCAGGTACAGCACCGATGTAGTACAGACCAGCACAACAGAAAATACCACAGCCCCAGAGCAGCTATAGGACAGGCCAGCCCCAGAGCAGCTATAGGACAGGCCAGCCCCAGAGCAGCTATAGGACAGGCCAGCCCCAGAGCAGCTATAGGACAGGCCAGCCCCAGAGCAGCTATAGGAAGGCCAGCCCCAGAGCAGCTATAGGACAGGCCAGCCCCAGAGCAGCTATAGGACAGGCCAGCCCCAGAGCAGCTATAGGACAGGCCAGCCCCAGAGCAGCTATAGGACAGGCCAGCCCCAGAGCAGCTATAGGACAGGCCAGCCCCAGAGCAGCTATAGGACAGGCCAGCCCCAGAGCAGCTATAGGACAGGCCAGCCCCAGAGCAGCTATAGGACAGGCCAGCCCCAGAGCAGCTATAGGACAGGCCAGCCCCAGACCAGCTATAGGACAGCCCTGTCTCCCTGTATGGATAGTGTACATCCAGGACTAAAGTAATGTTCGAAGCAGACCTGGGTTCAAATAGTGTTTGCTTTCTTTCAAATACTTTGAGCGTTTGATTGAGCCTTGATTTGAGCGGGTTGCCGAATGAGTTTGGTTTTGGGACTACTCCATTGGTGACATTGCGCCAATCAGGCTCAAACAAGTGCAGCTAAATTATTTTAATGGATAACAAATACTATTTGAACCCAGGCCTGATGGCTATTGAATACATCCACGTATACGAGGCTCAGAGGACCACTACACTACAGCAAAATAGTTCAAGTACCTCACCTCCAGTTCACCTCAGGACAGACGATCCCTTTTCATCTCCAAAGCCATGACCCGTTTAAATGGGAGCAGATATTGAATAGCAGCAGTCTGCAAAGCAGCAGTACATTTGGATTTGTAGCCTGGGAAATCAATTTGAAGGATCTGCTTGCGGTCGTTGTTGGACACCTATGAGAACATATGTATATAATCCATCTATAACTAAAGCCCAGTCTGAGTTGAAAAACAGATTTTCCCTTAAGTTCCACCCAGATATTTGGTCGGACAAATCTAAGAGGCCCACAAGTATTTTCCACCTCAGCAAGCTAGGCATTCTCTCTCTCTCTCACACACACGAGAGAGGGTTTATAGGGTCGAGTAATGGCACAAGTGGAAAAGTGTCTGCAGATGCCAAAACAAAGAAATGGTCATCTTCCACCAGGAATGTTTTCTACACAAGGCCAGTTTTCTACGCAGGGTAGAAAAAAAATATTATTATTATTATTATTATTATTATTATTATTATTAGCAGTGTGGGCTAGCCTTGGCTACCCCTAGAGACAGAAAGGAAGTTGAGATGAAGGGAAAGAGAGAGAACAAGAGAGATGATAGGAGGGAGAGAGAAAGAAAGAGGGGGGGGGGTGCCCTGCTGTTCTCATGTCTCCCCATTTAAACCCTGCTGTTTCCTGTCATGTCTGTCTGCTCTGTTCCCCAGGAGTTTGGCTTGGCCCGCTTCAAGAGCAACCAGGTGAAGGCCATGAAGGGCCTGGAGTACGCTCTGTCTAACTTACACGGTACGTACTGAAGTAGGAGAA
The DNA here is from genome assembly GCF_013265735.2 of Oncorhynchus mykiss. Taxonomy (NCBI): domain Eukaryota; kingdom Metazoa; phylum Chordata; class Actinopteri; order Salmoniformes; family Salmonidae; genus Oncorhynchus; species Oncorhynchus mykiss. The sequence goes on along the minus strand of NC_048583.1, from coordinate 5,014,011 downwards.
GCAGGGAACCAAACAACTTTATTTCTGGGATTTATGATGTGGTTGGAGGCGATGGGCAAACTTTTCTTAGAGGGAAAAAGTTATATTTTTGGGAGATTGTGTAATGTGGAAAATATGACGGAAAGCACCAAAAAGTATGTCAGTCTCCTCATGGCTGATTGCTGTGGTAGGAAGTGAAGTCGTGAAATTAATCACAGCTCCCACCCACCAATCAACTCTCAACACTAACCCTCTCATCATGCCTTTGGGTGAGCAGACGCCAGATCTCTCTCCCTTGGAAGTGTAACACACAATCGTCTGTGGATAATCAGGCCGTGATTGCTTCTCTCGAAGTCCTTCGCCGAGTGGAGTGATACGACGATAATGATTACTGATTTACTGCATGTCTTGAGTATGGCCATTTTCTCGTCTCGGAGATATCCCTTCCTAAAGATTGACACCTACTAGTTCCCACTCTCCTAATTGAACGAGTCTGGTTGAGTCAATGATTCAACCGTTTGTCTGTCTATGTTCAGAGGCTGAAAACATCCCATGTGACTAGCTTAAGCCGTATAGTCACAGACAAGTGTTTGGTCCCACGCGTTGCGTGACTGCGCCATATGCCACAGGGCTTTCAGGAAGTGTTCATTACCCCTTGACTTATTCCACATTTTGTTGTGTTACAGACGCAATTCAAAATGGATTAAATTGTTTTTCCTCAACCATTTACACACTACCCCATAATGACAAAGTGAAGACATGTTTTTAGAAATTTTTGCAAATTTATTACAAATGAAATACAAATCTCATTTACATAAGTATTCACACCTCTGAAGTCAATACTTTGTAGAAGCACCTTTGGCAGCGATTACAGCTGTGAGTCTTTCTGGGTAAGTCACTAGGAGCTTTCTACACCTGGATTGTGCAACATTTGCCCATTCTTTTCAAAAATCTTCAAGCTCTGTCGAATTAGTTGTTGACCATTTTCAGGTATCTCCGTAGATTTAAGTCAAAACTGTAACTCGGCCACTCGGGAACATTCATTGTCTTCTTGGTAAGAAACTCCAGTGTAGAATTTGGCCTTGTTTTAGGTTATTGTCCTGCTTATAGGACATATTTCCATTGTTGTGTCTTTGTCCCCTCTGTCTGTGTGCATCATGCCGTCACTACTCTGGACTAGGCCTCAGGTTTATTGCGATGGTAAGTACAGCACTAGGGTCTGTCACTAGGTCTCAGGTTTGTGGTGGTCAGTACAGTACTAGGGTCTGTCACTACAGCTGGACTAGGTCTCATGTTTATTATGGTGGTCAGTACAGTACTAGGGTCTGTCACTAGGTCTCAGGTTTATTATAGTGGTCAGTACAGTACTAGGGTCTGTCACTACAGCTGGACTAGGTCTCAGGTTTATTATAGTGGTCAGTACAGTACTAGGGTCTGTCACTACAGCTGGACTAGGTCTCAGGTTTATTATAGTGGTCAGTACAGTACTAGGGTCTGTCACTACAGCTGGACTAGGTCTCAGGTTTTTTATGGTGGTCAGTACAGTACTAGGGTCTGTCACTACAGCTGGACTAGGTCTCAGGTTTATTATGGTGGTCAGTACAGTACTAGGGTCTGTCACTACAGCTGGACTAGGTCTCAGGTTTATTATGGTGGTCAGTACAGTACTAGGGTCTGTCACTAGGTCTCATGTTTGTGGTGGTCAGTACAGTACTAGGGTCTGTCACTACAGCTGGACTAGGTCTCATGTTTATTATGGTGGTCAGTACAGTACTAGGGTCTTACTACAGCTGGACTAGGTCTTAGGTTTATTATGGGGTCAGTACAGTACTAGGATCTGTCACTACAGCTGGACTAGGTCTTAGGTTTATTATGGAGGTCAGTACAGTACTAGGGTCTTACTACAGTTGGACTAGGTCTCAGGTTTATTATGGTGGTCAGTACAGTACTAGGGTCTGTCACTACAGCTGGACTAGGCCTCAGGTTTATTATGGGGGTCAGTACAGTACTAGGATCTGTCACTATGGTGACGGTATGGCTACGTTCCAATATCCATACTATTGTTCCACTTGTCCAGTGCAGACTGTCTGAAGTTGATCCCTGTGCCCTATATAGTGCACTACTTTAGTCTTATGGGCCCTGGTCAATAGTAGTGTACTGCACTATATAGTACATAAGATACCATTTGACACAATAGCTTCCTCCTAAATGGTATGCATCAAATCAAAGTTTGTCACGTGCACCGAATACAACAGGTGTAGACTTGTGTGGATATTGCAACAGAGCCATGGATCTGTGACACCCTCGTGCCAAACCCTTGCTGGGGGATGTCACTCGTCTGTCTGGTAGTAGCTTCTGTAGCCACTAGGCAGCCATTTCTAGAACAAGCTCTAGTATCCACAGTAGTTGAGGAACAATGCAGTCCAGTACAGTCATGATTCCATTTGGCATCAATGTGGACAGACATGACCAGCTTTTCTAGAGCAGTAGATCCTGTATTGTGGTTCTGTAGCTGCTGCAACTACTGTGTACAAAACATTAAGAACACTTTCCTAATATTGAGTTGCACCCCCCCTTTGCCTTCAGAACAGCCTCAATGTTTCGGATCATGGACTATAAGGTGTCGAAAGCATTCCACAGGGATGCTGGCCCATGTTGACGCCAATGCAAACTGTTAAAAGTGGAAAATCCCAGCAGCGTTGCAGTTCTTGTGCACCTGGCATATACTACCATACCCCTTTCAAAGGCACTTCAATCTTTTGTCTCGCCTATTTACTCTCAGAATGGCACACACACAATCCGTGTCTCCAGGCTTCACCTATACTGATTTTGAAGTTGATTTAACAAGTGACATCACACAATTGGCCCAGTATCGTCCGGGTTAGGGAGGGTTTGGCCGGCAGGGATATCCTTGTCTCATCGCGCACTAGCAACTCGTTTGTTGGTCCGGGCGCAGTGCACGCTGACCAGGTCGCCAGGTGTACGGTGTTTCCTCTTCCGGGTTGGATGTGCATTGTGTCAAGAAGCAGTGCGGCTTGGTTGGGTTGTTTCGGGGGACGCATGGCTCTCAACCTTCGCCTCTCCCGAGTCCGTACTGGAGTTGCAGCAATGAGACAAGACTAACTACCAATTGGATACCATAAAATTTGTGAGGAAAAAGGGGTAAAAAAATAAATAAATACAAGTGACATCAATAAGGGATTCACCTTGTCAGTGTTTTATGGAAAAAGCAGGTGTTCCTAATGTTTTGTAGACTAGTACCATCATTTTGCCCCGGTTGATGCAAGTGCATGTAGGCTGAAGGAATTCTAACTTGAGATGAATGTCAAGGGGGATTTTATTTTCATGAAAAAAGTAGTTTAGCTGTGAATCATGTAGTTATGATTCACATAATATTCCACTCTAAATTGATTTGATGTAACTTCTGTGATATTTAATTTTCCTATTCAGGCGACATGAACAAAGGACATTTTGTAGTTTCATGCGTTTTTATTAATTCACTTACTCTGAGAATATAATATTTCCTCTGGGTGCAGAACCCCTGCCAGATCATTCCCCCACATAGTGGAGGATCGTTCCTAGCGTTTTTATTAATTCACTTACTCTGAGAATATAATATTTCCTCTGGGTGCAGAACCCCTGCCAGATCATTCCCCCACATAGTGGAGGATCGTTCCTAGCGTTTTTATTAATTCACTTACTCTGAGAAAATAATATTTCCTGGGGGTGCAGAACCCCTGCCAGATCATTCCCCCACATAGTGGAGGATCGTTCCTAGCGTTTTTATTAATTCACTTACTCTGAGAATATAATATTTCCTGGGGGTGCAGAACCCCTGCCAGATCATTCCCCCACATAGTGGAGGATCGTTCCTAGCGTTTTTATTAATTCACTTACTCTGAGAAAATAATATTTCCTGGGGGTGCAGAACCCCTGCCAGATCATTCCCCCACATAGTGGAGGATCGTTCCTAGCGTTTTTATTAATTCACTTACTCTGAGAATATAATATTTCCTGGGGGTGCAGAACCCCTGCCAGATCATCCCCCCACATAGTGGAGGATCGTTCCTAGCGTTTTTATTAATTCACTTACTCTGAGAAAATAATATTTCCTGGGGGTGCAGAACCCCTGCCAGATCATCCCCCCACATAGTGGAGGATCGTTCCTAGCGTTTTTATTAATTCACTTACTCTGAGAATATAATATTTCCTGGGGGTGCAGAACCCCTGCCAGATCATTCCCCCACATAGTGGAGGATCGTTCCTAGCGTTTTTAAAGCTTTACAGGGTCTCTTTATCTTAGCACCGCTCTGCCTACCCAACCTCCCACTGTGCCCGACTTTTCAGTTAATTGGGCTCCACCGCCTCCACAGGAGCGGCCAGAACCGATACACAGTAGCTCCAGTACTGTGAAAGGAGTTGGAGCAAGGATGATACAGAACTGAGAAATAGTCAAACGAGCATACCAGATGTCCAAGAAGGTTTGATCAAAGTCACGTGCGTCTGGAACGTCACCCTATCCACTATGTAGTGCACTACTTTTGACCAGGGCCAATAGGGAGTAGGGTGCCATTTCAGACAGTGTGGTAGAAACAACCAGGGCCAATAGGGAGTAGGGTACCATTTCAGACAGTGTGGTAGAAACAACCAGAGCCAATAGGGAGTAGGGTGCCATTTCAGACAGTGTGGTAGAAACAACCAGGGCCAATAGGGAGTAGGGTACCATTTCAGACAGTGTGGTAGAAACAACCAGGGCCAATAGGGAGTAGGGTACAATTTCAGACAGTGTGGTAGAAACAACCAGGGCCACCTCCTGCTGTCATTGTCCAACATCAATCAGGTTTTTATTCATAACGGAGTGTGTGAGACTGCACGTATTTCTGTTGGTGTGTGCGCTAGAGACTATCCGACTGCGTCGGTGTGTCTGCTTGTGTTTGCGACTGCGTACATACACACATGTCCGTTTGTGTGAAGCGACTAATCTTCCCTCCTGCCTGCATCTCCAGCCACGAGGTTTGCGACAGCGTCCGAGGAAGAGAAAGAGAGCGGGTGCGAGGGTTGAGCTCAAAGAGCCCAGAGGAAAGATGTGGCTTTGTGTGGAGGCCTCAGAAGCCTTCTATACCCCCCAGAGAGAGGGTGCTCTGGGGGTCAGCCAAGGCAGCCGGTCCTGGGAAGGGACCAGGGCTGTGGTTATTCTGGTCAGTGGCTCCAGACCTGCAGCTGGGCTGGGTTCAGTCAGGGGGAGACGGAGGGAGAAAGGGAGCTACAGTTACTGTAGCTTCCTCCTGTCCCCTCTCTCCTTGTCACTGTTCCCAGTACAGTTACTATAGCCTCTGTCGCCTCTCCTTGGCCCTGTTCCCAGTACAGTTACTCTAGTAGCCTCCTCCCTCTGTCCCATCTCTCCTTGTCCCTGTTCCCAGTACAGTTTATCCCCTGAGCAAAGGTTCCTCTGGGCCACATCACGCTATGCTGCCACTGACCCCATCTCTTGTAGGCTGGCCAGACTCGGTGGGCCTGACCAACTCACTGACCAAGACACTTTTGTCTAGATCTCTCTTACTGGAGTACCCGCCACCTTTTTCTGAGTATCTTTCTCTCGCCCTCTTTCCTAACTTTCATCTTAGTCTTTCTTGGCCTGTCTGACTGGATCCATTGTGCCTGCCGTGTGTGTGTGTGTCTCTCTCTTTCTCCCCCTCCTCCCTACTGGTCGCTCCAGATAGGATCTATCAGCCTCAACAACCACTCCAAGATTGGCTCCTCTCCTCTCTGACAGTCTAAATATTTTCCAGATGTTTGAAGTGTCTGTTTGAAGCATTTGGATGGCCTCCGTGTTCACAACTCACTCTGAAGAAGAGGAATGCTCTGCTTGTCTTTGTTGTGACGGTGCTAGTGTGTTGACTAGGAGACCTCTGAGGATGGTAGAGATCTACTTAACTCTAACCCCTACGTCTAAAATAATATTTTATAGGTGGATGGATAGATGGAGGGAAGATTATGATATTGTTTCACACACAAGTTTTAAAATGTATTTCCAATCAAAATCCTATTTTCCCTAAACATTTTGACCGTCACTCTAACCCCTAAGTCTAAAATAGCCTTTTTCCTTGTGGGGACAGGCAAAATATCCCCACTTGTCAAATGTTCCTTGTTTTGCTATCCTTGTGAGGACTTCTGGTACCCACAAGGATAGTAAAACCAAACCACACACACTGTTCGAGAGATTGCTGACCCAGGAACAAACCTCTGACCAGAAGTCCTGCTGGCTTCCTCATCATGACAAGAGTCCTGTTACCTGAGCCTTGTGATCTTTCCAACACACACACTTTTAGACTCAGGATATCAAATCTTGAAGTAACTCCATGTTCACATTTTGCATTCATGGTACCACCAGTTTTGGAACCGAGTTGGTTAGTTTACTGTATACACACTCACCCCATGTCTCTCTCGTCTTCTGCCCACAGGAGAGGCACCCCAGCGCCAGCCCTGCGTCCGGGACACAGTGAAGACTGCTACAGAGAAAGCCAAGACCCTGGCCTCGGCCGCCGCCCCGCAGAAACAGCCCCAGCAGTACGTGTGACAACAGGGGAACATCCACTGCCCCCGGCTGGAACGGGACACTGTGCACGCAGGGCAGGCACAAGCAACACATTCACATGCAACACACAGGCTGGCCAATTCTGATCTTTTTAAGAGCTGATCTGATTGGTCAAAATACTAATTTGTAAGGAAAAACAAATCAGAATTGAGCTGTGCATGCACACACTCTTTTAGCTGCCTTTTCATTGACTGGAAGCTTGCTTGTATCAAGGTCTTGGTGTACAGTATGTGTACAATATGTCCATCTAAACCACTAACAGCTCTGCTCCTCTGGGGTTAGGCTCTGCTCCTCTGGGGTTAGGCTCTGCTCCTCTGGGGTTAGGCTCTGCTCCTCTGGGGTTAGGCTCTGCTCCTCTTGTTTTCATTAGCATAGCATTAATACATCTCAGGTACTGATTCCCTGTCTGCCTGCCTGCCACAACCTAGGGACATGTTCAATAGGCACCAAACGTGAGAAAATGTTCTCAAACTGAGTGAAACCGAGAGAAGTATGTGGACAGCCCTTCAAATGATTGGATTTGGCTATTTCAGCCACACATGTTGCTGACAGGTGTAGAAAACCAAGGACAGTCATGCAATCTCCATAGACAAACATTGGCCTTACTGAAGAGCTCAGTGATTTAACGTGGCACCGTCATAGGATGCCACCTTTCCATCAAGTCAGTTCGTCACATTTCTGTCCTGGTCAACGAAGTGCTGTTATTGTGAGGCGGAAACGTCTAGGAGCAACAACAAGCTCACAGAAGCCCGCAACAATGTTCCAACATCTAGTGGAAAGCCTTCCCAGAAGAGTGGAGGCTGTTGTAGCAGCAAAGGGGCGGGGGGACCAACTCCATTTTAATGCCCATGATTTTGGAAGAGCAGGTGTCCACATACTTTTGGTCATGTAGGGTACTTTCTGAACTTATCCAATAGAAACACTTTTCTGTTGCAAAATGTTTTTATACGGTGTGCCATAATGAACACGACCCTGACTTGAGTAAGCTCTGGGATACATCTCTTGTGCACTCAGTGAGGCCTGTTTTGAAAAGCATAACGTGACAAATCAGACATGCCAAATAACAGTGAAGGTACCAAGACAAGCTGAAGAAATAATATAAATTCCACAACACTGGATGCATGCTGGAGTTTGAGAGTTTATCAAATAATATAAATGATTAGTAATTATTGTATTACCCTTCAACTGCGTCGTTTGACTGAATTTGTCAGTGAGGTCTACGATTGATTTGTTGGATATCTCAAGCTATATCAAATTAGGAATTTGACTTGACATTTACCAGGGACAGTTGCTGTATTTCATTTGTTTTATTGTACATTAATAATGTATTAGTCTGACATTGGTTTGTCTGTCTCTTAATATTTTTTGCTGCATTCCTTTAAGGTAGAACTAGCTATTATGATTTTGAAATCATTTTGGCTGTGATTTTTAGACTGGAGGAAATTGTCATAAGTCTTAACATTGAAAGAATACTGCACTTAAATAAACATCTGATTTAATGTTATTTGGGATACAACTTTATCTATCTTATTTCATTTAGTTTTGGTTCAGGCGTTGTAAACTACTGCATATTATTGTCATGAAATCGGGTAATGTTCAATGCCATGGTTGTCATATTCTTATGAACTAAGTCGCTGTGATGCTATTGCAGTAATCTGACAACAGGGGGCCTGAAACAAGCCTGTAGAAGTTCAGCATGCCAACTATTTAAAGGGGCAGTGCAGTCAGGGATTTATATAAGTTGGAATAATACTGTCAAATTGTCCTTTTTTAGCATGAGAGCTGTTGGAAAAGACTGCCTGAACTTATTACATTTTGCTAAGAAACTATTCTTTCTTTGACGATTTTAACTCTGGGTTTTAATTGTTACCCAGAACTGATTTGATATTGAGATGAAAACGGCTGCATTGGACCTTTATATTACTGTTTGGCCATTTTCTCCATAAATCACTTCACCGTCCTGTTTATCATTCTCTCCAGTCTCCACCAGACTAGAGGTTATTTTACATAAATCACTTCACCGTCCTGTGTTCATCATTCTCTCCAGTTTCCACCAGACTAGAGGTTATTTTACATACTATATCGCTTCACCTTCCTGTGTTATTGCATAGTAATAGGATCATTTGAAATCCCATTGAATCAAGTACTTACAACAGCCTGGACAAGCCTATCTCAACCCAATCCTCGTTGCTCCCCAGTCGTTCCATAATGGTGTAACACCAGCACACCTGATTCAAATTAACAGCAGCTTGATGATTAGTTGACTACTTTCAGGTGGCTGTTAAAACTACATCAAATCTTTTTAACGGCTGGCCTAGACCACAGGTGGTTGGTGGACCCTTCATTTGGGAGGAGGGGGCTCGTGGTAATGGGCTGGAGCGGAACAGGTGGAATGGTAGCAAATACATGTTTGATGCCATTCCATTCGCTCTGTTCCACCCCTTATGAGCCGTCCTCCCCTCAGCAGCCTCCATTGGCCTGGACGTTAGCTAGACCTTCTCAGAACCACTATAAATATTAAAACACAAATATATTTAAATCATGCAAATAAGGAGGCTGCGACAACCTTGTGTAAAAAACATTTTTTTAATTATATTACAATTAAAGAATACACCGTAATACCTTCAAGTGTGTGCCAAAATGTTATCCAGCACCAGGTAAACTCATGTATCCATACATAGGAATTTATATAATATAGCACATCTTTTGAAAGCATATTACAACATCTGCTATTAAAGGAACATATTCACAGGTCTCTGGCACAGAACTCTCCCTACTCAGTGTTTTGCCCGACTACGATGCCAAGCTCCCTCAGCCCCCTTCATCCTCTCCCTCCCTCTGAACCTAATCTCAACCAGCCCCCCCCCCCTCTGGCCAAAGTTCCGAGGCCCCTAAACTGTCTATCAACGAGACACACAACACCCTCGGGACTAAGAGTTCTCTCATGCCAACTCGACGACAACAAGAGAACGATCGCAGAACTCATAACATAAAAGAGGAAAGAAATCATTCCTATCTTCAGACGGTGCTCTAGCAATGTCACACAGAAAGAAACAGAAAGGACAGTAACGGGTTAGAGGGATTAAAAAGAGAGACAATGATACATTTGGGACTAAAATCTACATTTCATGTTGCTATTAAAGCTGATTTAAGATGGGATTCCATAGGTGTCTGATGACTGTCCGCAAGGGGGTGGAAAGGAAATCAAAGTGACTAGTTATTTGGCAGGAATCGGGTTTTTGTTACGGCATTATTCGATTGTTTGTTCATAGAGCTGCACTTGGAGAGGACAGAGGACAGGAATGGGTTCTATTTGTCTCTGAAAGTAACTGTCAGACCTGAGCTCAAATAGGAAGATTTCAAATACTTTGCTTGTTAAGTCTGCCTGCCAGCCAAATGGGTGGGATTTGCTCTTTTGGGCCCATTCCATTAAAAACAGGCAGACAGCCACAATCAAACACAGCTAAAGTGTTTTCAGAGATTTCACAATACTATTTGAACCCAGGTTTGAGTGTATAAGTCTGTTGACTTTCCCCTTGCCTCTATACAGGCTTCACTTGTTTGGTCTGAGCCTCAACCTTATTTCACCCCAATCTCTCCCTCCCACCCTCCTGCTGACTCCCTTGGCAGCAATAGCCTGGCAGACAGACTCAATCATCATTTTGCTGTGCTTTTGTGCTTTGAAAAGAAAAATCAAACACACTTGGATAAATTTCAGACTAGATGATTTTTAAAGCAGGGATCAACCACCTCTCGGCTTCGACAAAAGTCAACACATTGATAAGTGTGTCAACCCCCCCCCCCGCTCTGACGTTTAAAGGAAAGTTGTTGGACAGCACCATCGATTACTTTTACAATAATGTTGTTTTTGCATTGTGAAAGGGTTGAGAGTCGAACACACATCTTTCAACCCATACTTTCCCCAGGCGTTTCCAAACTCATTCACAAATCAACACATTTAGTGTTCAATGCCTGTCGCCAAGTGATTTGCTCGACAATCTCTGTCACACTTTAAGTACAATCTCTCTGGTTAAAAGAAAACAAAGTTATTTTCAAGGCACATCATTGAAAGAAATTCCATAACCACCATCCAGCAGTCTTATTCCCTGAAACCTAGTGAGCGCAAGGCTTTGAAAAGGCCACGTCTTTTCAACCAAAAAAGTCATTTTCAACACAAAATATACATTTTTCAACCAAAAAGACGTCTGCTTAACGTCTTTTCAACTTCTTTTGCTCCTACATTCAGTATCTGAATCAGTATCCTCCTCTGCTAATACACCCGCCCTCCAACCACTCACTCTTTCTGAACGTGCGCTATGTGCATTATAAAATGATGTCGCTGAACATGAGAAATCTCATACCTGGCCCAGGTGTGTTTCCGTTTACTTAATCATTGCCTCACATTAGCTGATGGGAGGTTCTGTGCAAGACAATATTTAGTTTTCATTTGACAAGTTTGACTCAGTTGTTCATTTCAAAAGCAAACTGAAAGAGTAGTACATCTGTGCTCCTAACAGTCGTAGGTCCTTGACATGAATGTAAACTCAAGAACTGTCTCTTTCTCGGTTACTTTCTTTTCGCCCTCCTTCAGTGTATGGAGAGAGTTCAGAGGTCAAATCCATCAACAGAAATGTTAACATTGTTGGTCACAAAATGAACCACAGAGTCGAAGCACGAACCTGGCTATTTCTTCTTAATTTAAAACCCAAGCCTGCCTACCAACCAACCGCCCACTTCCTCTTTAAAAAGCACAAGATGGTCATATTGCTGTGTCTCGAGACGCCCCATGACCACCAGGGTCACGGTAAAACTATGGTAGTAGAGTAGAGTAGGGAAGGTGCCACCGGGAGGAGGGAGGGAGGAGAACACCACGAGCTGCCTTCATTGATTGGATTTCTCCTCCCTTCTCCTCACCCAATGGTTTCCTGTTCAAAAACAAGTGCATTTCATAAACAGAGCTAAAACAAAATGGCTGCCACAACAACAAAATAAGCAGTTTAAACCCCTAATCAGGTTGACTGATTGAACCCCAATAATGACCAGCCAGGGCGAGTGAATGGAAGCTGCCATCGGGAGTTACCAGTATGGTCAGTGTTGACTTTAAGCGGCGTGGCAGGCAGGCGTCAAGTGGGTAGGGCGTACCTGGCAACCGCACCAGGGGTACACCTTGAGGAGTACTCGATGGAGGCAAAAGGGGCTAAAATCAGTTCTTCACGTGCCCCTTCTTCACTCAGGGAGGAGACAGATTTACCATTTGGCTTGGGGTGGAAGGGGTTAAAACAAAGTGTTCATCTACTCCGAAAAGGGGTGGAGCTGGGGGGCAAGGGGGTGGAGCTGGGGGAGTGTGTAGCAGGGTCAAGACCTGAGTAGGGATGGAGGGAGGAGGAGGGAGGGGGGCACACGACAACAGTCACCAAGGCTCACCAAGGCACAGAATGACATTGGGGAGAGATCTAGAGAAGGGGGCAACCAGGTTCCTAGCTTCCCTGTTCTACACTCTCTCTACCTTCAACTAGCCTGGCCTTCTGTCTGTCTGCCTGTCATATATTTATATAGATATACTCTTCTTTTTTGTCTTTTCGTTAAACGAGAACATTTAGGAAAATAGAATAGAAAATATAGACTACAGTATCACTTTCAGTGACCGATAGCTGTTTTTTTTCAATGCAACGTTTTTCTAAGTCTTTTGTGATTTTTTTTTGTTTGTTCTTTTTTTGGTCAGACCTGCCAAGTCGTGGACTGGCCCTTTTTGGTCAGACCTGCCAAGTCATGGACTGGCCCTTTTTGGTCAGACCTGCCAAGTCGTGGACTGGCCCTTTTTGAAGTGTTGGAATGCCAAGCTCTAAGGATTACGAGAGAAACTCAGGCCTAAACGGTTAAATGTTCAGAAGGCCAAAGATATGCCTCTTCCGTCAATATTTTATACTAGTGTGCATGGCTTTGGAGACAGTGCTGTACATTTCTAAGAATACATTACATTGGTCTTTTACAATGTCCCCAAAGCTTCAGAAGTAGTATCTAGCTAACAGATATAGCAGAGAAAATACACTAATCTACCTTTGAGTTAGAGAAATGAAAGCATTGTTATGATTAGTTTTGATGCAATACCTATTCCTCTACAGAGAGCTGATCATTAGAGCTGGCTTTTTATTCTTATGCACTTCTACAACTTTGACTTGTCAATGTGTACCGACCGTGCACACACACACTTACGCATGCACGCCTGCATACACACACACACACACACACACACACACTTACGCATGCACGCCTGCATACATACACACACACACTTACGCATGCACGCCTGCATACATACACACACACATACACATACACACATCTAGAACTGTTGGAGCTAGGAATAGACTGATGACAGCAGGGTAATAAATGGATATATTAGTGAATAACAGAATGGTTAGCCTGATCCTGCTGATCCACTGTCTTCCCCTCCAAAATGCCCAGTTGTCCTCTATAACTTAGTAAAAGAGGGCAATCATGCTGCCATTTTGGGACAAAATTGACCCACCAGAATCGCTTAAATGCTTGAGAAAGCAGTATCTTCCCGTGTTTTATTGCTACATCAATATGCTACTGAAAAGTAAAGTATGGTTTTCGATTCTGAGGATGCACCGTGTGTGAATATTTAGGGAATAGGGTGCCATTTCAGACACTTGCACCATATAGGGAATAGGGTGCCATTTCAGACCCACTTCTAGTGTCGTGTTCAGTAGTGTGGAGTAGTGGTTAAGGAACTCAGCCAGAGGGAGAGATATCAATGTGCTGCCCTTAGAAATATTGACCCTAATGTCCAGTACATTTGGTAACATTGATTGGGGTTTGCAGATTAACAAGAGATATGTTCAAATAGAACATTCCAATAGAACACTCCAATAGAACATTCCAATAGAACACTCCAATAGAACACTCCAATAGAATGTTATTTTTTTCTCCATCAGAAATTGTGCCTCATTCAAATGACAGAGTTGAAGTTTGTCCCCAGCTAATGCTCTATCCTATACCGCACGCACGCACGCACACACACACACACACACACACACACACACAGAGTTAAACACACACACACACACAGAGTTAAACACACACGCTGAGTTCCCATTGACAAGTCAAAGCTGTCTGCCACCACACCACAGAGGTCCCCAACAAAACCACAAACTGCTCTGCTATATCCGAGCCTGCAGCCACAACAGGTAGAGGTGAGGGAGGTCTAGGGGTCAGGTTAGGCAAGATAAGCGGGATAAGGGGTGATAGGATAGGGGTGAGGTAGGGTGTGGTGTAGGGGTTAGGACAGGAAAAAGTCAGGAAGTCAGCCACGACAGGAACGTCTACAGTCTACTTCCTGGTTCCAGGGAATAAGCGCCAATGGGGACATTGGGGAGGGGGAGACCACAGCCGCTGTTTGCTGGGGGGGTGGCTGATGACCACGTGGCGTGGGCTGGAGGGGGTGCGTGCTGGGGCAATGTTAGGGGGGGTAGGAAGGGAATAGGAGGGTACGCGGGGCTGGGGTCATAGAGGGCTGATTGGAGGTGTGGCCCTCAGGGGCCCCCTGGTGGCCCCTAGCAGTGGTGCGGCTGCAGTCTGTGTGAGGAATGCTGTGTGTAGCTGGCGTCGCTGGAGCTGCTCTGCAGGTTGTAGTCCTCCTCCTCCTCGCCGTCCAGGAGGCCGTCGTCACTGATGCTCTCGTCCACGCTGTCCCCCTCGCCCTCGCCAAGCTCACCCTCGCCCAGGGGGGACTCCATTCCTTCAATGTCCACCTCTGCATAGAGAGAGAGGGGGACAGACAAACTGTTATTCTCCACATTTCATGGAATCAAATCAATAACTACAACAGGACTTTCAGAGAGATAGAAACAAAAACAAAGAGAGAGAGATGGAAAGGGAGAGGGAGGGAGAGAGAGGGAGATGGTGTGTGTGTGTGTGTGTGTGTGTGAGAGAGAGAGAGAGAGAGAGGGGTACAAAACAGCGTTGTTGTATTTTGTTTGTGTTGAACTTTGGGCACGTACACTGAGGAGCCCTCTCTGTGTGTCGCCGGGCGGATTAGGGCCGGATTTAGACGGCCATTAACTTTGTATAACAGGCAGGTCTCTGTACTACCTCCAGTAATCCCTCCCCCTACTGATAAACATCCCCCACGTGTTTACCACCCTCATGATCAGTAAACAACAACACCCGTCTCCTACCCAGGGGCCTCCAGGAGCCAAGTAGGAGAGATACTGTATACATTTCTTCCACTAATTGGTTTGTTGACAAATCACATCAGATTTTTTCACATCATATATTTTTCAGAGCTGATCTGATTGGTCAAAAGACCAACTAGTGAGAAAACATCAGAATTGGACTGCATGTGCAAACGCAGCCATAGAGCTTGGTCACCTCGGTTCCCATTTAAAAAAATGTCTGGAACGTGGTCATATGATTCGAGAGAAGCCATCCATGTCATCGCCCAATAAACGGTCATTTTGAGAGTTTCATACAAAAACTTTGAGGGATTAACTTAAATGAACTTCATTTGGGATAAGCAGAAGGAGCAGAAAGGGCATCTTTAACTGCACCAGCCCCTTATAGCTCAGCCTAGCTCCAGCCTACTTCCAGTCTAGCTCCAGCCTAGTTCCAGCCTAGCTCCAGCCTAGTTCCAGTCTAGCTCCAGCCTAGTTCCAGCCTAGCTCCAGCCTAGTTCCAGTCTAGCTCCAGCCTAGTTCCAGCCTAGTTCCAGTCTAGTTCCAGCCTAGTTCCAGCCTAGTTCCAGTCTAGCTCCAGTCTAGCTCCAGCCTAGTTCCAGTCTAGTTCCAGCCTAGTTCCAGTCTAGCTCCAGCCTAGTTCCAGCCTAGCTCCAGCCTGGTTCCAGCCTAGTTCCAGTCTAGCTCCAGCCTAGCTCCAGCCTAGCTCCAGCCTAGCTCCAGCTTAGTTCCAGTCTAGCATCAGTCTAGCTCCAGCCTAGCTCCAGTCTAGCTCCAGCCTAGCTCCAGCTTAGTTCCAGTCTAGCATCAGTCTGGCTCCAGCCTAGTTCCAGTCTAGCTCCAACCTAGTTCCAGCTTAGTTCCAGCCCGGCTCCAGTCTAGTTCCAGTCTAGCATCAGTCTAGCTCCAGCCTGGCTCCAGTCTAGTTCCAGTCTAGTTTCAGTCTAGCTCCAGCCTGGCTCCAGTCTAGCATCAGTCTAGCTCCTGCCTGGCTCCAGTCTAGTTCCAGTCTAGCATCAGTCTAGCTCCAGTCTAGCTCCAGTCTAGTTCCAGTCTAGCATCAGTCTAGCTCCAGCCTAGTTCCAGTCTAGCTCCAGTCTAGCTCCAGTCTAGCTCCAGTCTAGCATCAGTCTAGCTTCAGTCTGGCTCCAGTCTAGTTCCAGTCTAGCATCAGTCTAGCTCCAGCCTAGTTCCAGTCTAGCTCCAGTCTAGCATCAGTCTAGCTCCAGTCTAGCATCAGTCTAGCTCCAGTCTAGCTCCAGTCTAGCTCCAGCCTGGCTCCAGTCTAGTTCCAGTCTAGCATCAGTCTAGCTCCAGCCTGGCTCCAGTCTAGTTCCAGTCTAGTTCCAGTCTAGCATCAGTCTAGCTCCAGCCTGGCTCCAGTCTAGCTACAGCCTCTGTGTTTAGTAATACTGTGAGTGACAGCAGAGTAGCTTGACCTTGACCCCCGGGCGTGACCTCTAAACCAGGCCGGGCTCAGCAGGAGTGTGTGGTCTTAACCAGGGGTCAAGAGGGGCGTTGTGTGTTTACAGGTGTGTGTGTCTGTGTGAGTGTGTGTGTGTTTTTGCAGGTGTGTACAGAGTAATGCACTGGCCTGTAGTTCTCTCAGGCTCTGTACAGATTGAGGTGTAGGCAAAAGCACTATAGGAGTCCATCAAGTCAACACTGTGTCCAGAACAGACAGGGAAGGAGAGGCATCACAATAGACTAGAGCATGGTAGAGGGAACTAGGTTGTATCAAGGGCCTGGAGGCTTCAGGGCAGTATCCACTCTATGTAGTAGAGGTTGAGGTCAGGCAGAGTCCTGCACTGAAGCTGTGGATAGTATTGATCTTCATTACATGTGGATCAGTGCTTCTGCTAGATAAGGAGTGGTTCAGTGGACTACTCAGCTGTTTTAAGGAACGGTTATATCAGATCAAGTGAAGAGGTCAGGGCCCCTCAAGCCGAGTCAGTGGCTTTAACGAAGCTGCGAACAATATAGAGAATTGGTCTGTATAACTTGGCTTGGTTATATACAGATGGGGTCGGTGACCTGTTTGCATTATGTATGGATCAGTGGCTATACACAGTATAGGGATTTGTGTGTCTGTACAGATGTAAGATCTTAATTTGATCACGCTGTTGCAGGAGAACTATCTTTTGCAGGAGAATACTTGTTGTGTATTTGAGGTTTAAAAATGCTTCTAAAGTTTGTTATTTCCACTTTGTAATTTCAGACCTGATTTCCCATTACAAAACATTTATAAACCCCTACAAAAATATAAATGAATTATAATCCACATAATAATTCACATTTTCCTGCTGTAGCAAACTGGCTCACTGGTACTGGTAGATCATTGGCTAAGGTAATGCAGTGGTGTATAGGGGTTCTGTTTGGTACTGTTTGGTGATGTTTGGTGCTGTTTGGTGATGTTTGGTGCTGCTTGGTGATGTTTGGTGATGTTTGGTGCTGCTTGGTGCTGCTTGGTGATGTTTGGTGCTGTTTGGTGCTGTTTGGTGCTGTTTGGTGATTGCTGCTGTTTGGTGCTGTTTGGTGATGTTTGGTGCTGCTTGGTGCTGTTTGGTGATGTTTGGTGCTGCTTGGTGATGTTTGGTGCTGTTTGGTGCTGCTTGGTGCTGCTTGGTGATGTTTGGTGATGTTTGGTGCTGTTTGGTGCTGTTTGGTACTGTTTGGTGCTGTTTGGTACTGTTTGGTGCTGTTTGGTGATTGGTGCTGTTTGGTGATGTTTGGTGCTGTTTGGTGCTGTTTGGTACTGTTTGGTGCTGTTTGGTGATTGGTGCTGTTTGGTGATATTTGGTGCTGTTTGTAACATACTATATCTTGTGGAATAGTTTAATTCTGTGCTAGAAAATACTGAGTGTTCTACTTAAGAGCTGCAGTGCTGCCAGTTCTTGCTCCCCTCCCCTTGACCACTAATTAGTTCATTTACGGTCATTGACTTGACCTAAAGAGTCCCCACATCTGGTTCTATTGATCCACATCAGTTGTTAAATCAAAGGGGGGTCAAAAGATAAATGGAAACCACATTCATAGGTTACTAAAGGCTTCAGGGAGTCGCGTGTGTGTGTGTCATGCTTATGTCCCAGCGTACCTTGCTCTGAGTACCTTGTATCTTGTGTGTCATGCGGGTGTCCCAGCGTACCTTGCTCTGAGTACCTTGTATGTTGTGTGTCATGCGGGTGTCCCAGCGTACCTTGCTCTGAGTACCTTGTATGTCGTGTGTCATGCGGGTGTCCCAGCGTACCTTGCTCTGAGTCGGTGGAGATGGTGGAGCCTAGGCTGTCGGTTCGGGTACGTTCCACGCCTCCAGGCATCACCAGCTGTTCCAGACGTCGTTTGAGGTAGCGGTGCTCTCTCTGGAGCTGCTCTTTGGTGTTCAGAGCCTTTCTGTCCGCCTCCTCCAGCTTCTACAGGGGAAACACACACACACACACAGTTAGAATGACATTGGGGCACACATATATACACACACACACACCACACATTTAGAATGACATTGGGGCACACCTCCACACACTACACATTTAGAATGACAATTTGACACACACACACACACACACACACACACACACACACATTTAGAATGACATTGGGACACACACACATTCATAATGACATTGGGGCAAACACACATTTTACACTTGACAGACGTGTTCAAATACATGTGCATTTGAGTATCTGGTATTTAAAATACTTTTTCTGTGTATTTCAGTATTTTCAAATACACAGCCCAAAACAAGTACTTTTATTTGAGTATTTGAATGGTTATTTGTAAAAAAAACTAATTGTCTACCAAATTGTATTTGACAGTATTTTCAAATACTTATTTCAAATACTGTTTTCAAATACCTGGGTTAAATGCACGGGAGTGTATTTTAGTCAGTGTATTTTGAGAATTTTAAGTGTATTTCAGTGTATTTTGAGAATTCTGATTGCTTAAACTCAGCTGTTTGGAGGTTGAGCATTACGCACACACGTGCATGCTCTCACATTAGTGATTATAATAAGGAAGTGAAACCATAGCAACAACATGACTCCAGCTGACCCAACGGCAGATATTACTCACACACTACCCAGATTGCGACACAATTCCAACCAAGGGATTTTTAAACAGGGGAAGAACAAGAAAACGAACCAAGCGCTGTAATCCCATGCTTTTAGAGATTCCTACTAGCCAAACTAAAACCGTAGATATTATAGCACCAGCACACCAGAGGACAGGCCTATGTATCGTAAACAGGATGTGAAGAGTTAAAAGAGGGTTTTTCCACCGACCACACGCTCTCACCCACACAGTCCGTGCAGCAGCTGTGGAGAACTGGACTGTAACCATCTGAAGTCTCCTGCATCGCAACGGTAAAGCCACAAACTGGAATTCGTTTGGCAACTAAAGTACAGCCCTGTCACTTGGTTTGACAGAACGTTGAGGGACCTGGTTAGAGAAATGTAACCGTTCCCAAATTCACCGATGAAGTTCTATTCTTTAAGACTCAGTCCGCTGTCACTTCAGATTGTAGCTTTAATGCAGGAAGTAAACAATGTTGTAGCGCTTGCGGTTTCGTAGCGGTTCCAAAAAGAGTATCCACTTCCCTTCGTAAACGGTCCTTCTGCGGTCCTGTTTACCGACCGTATTCAGCTTCCCTCCGTCATTTCAACATCTAGTTTTGGTTTACATTTGGCTGAGTGGTCAACTAACGCGAAATCAACAAGTGTCCCCATGTCATTGCATTTAGGTTACAAGTTGGGTGAAAAAGACTAAATTCTCTTAGGTTGATTACTTTTTTCAAATCCAGTCAGTTTCCCACGCTGATTCAATGTCATCACCATTTTTTGGTTGAAAGGACATTGAAACAACGTTGATTCAATCTGTTTTTGCCCAGTGGGTTGTCACTTGGTGTACATGAGCTGCAACAAGTAATGAACTGTAGAGGGGGCTGACCCAAAGCCAACCCCAAATCCAATTATAACGTTCGACCTCATATCTGAAAATCATCCCCAACTGACTCCAGATTTTTTTTCTCAATGTTCTAAAAGTTTCTCTTTGTTGACTTATCATTTGTAACGAGCAAGGGGGCTTTTTTTCTTCCCTGGTCTAGGGGATGGGAATGCTACTTTTTGCACGCTTGCCATTTTTTTAGGGCTTAACGGCTCTGATTGAAAGATTAGAGTATGTTTTCTTATTTTAGGAGAGAGAGAGAGAGAGAGAGAGAGAGAGAGACTTAAAAAGAAAGATGTAGAGAGAGAGACAGAGACAGAGAGAGACTTAAAAAGAAAGATGTAGAGAGAGAGAGAGAGAGAGAGACTTAAAAAGAAAGATGTAGAGAGAGCGAGAGAGAGAGACTTAAAAAGAAAGATGTAGAGAGCGAGAGAGAGACTTAAAAAGAAAGATGTAGAGAGAGCGAGCGAGAGAGAGAGACAGAGAGAGAGAGAGAGCGAGCGAGAGAGAGACAGAGAGAAAGAGACTTAAAAAGAAAGATGTAGAGAGAGAGAGTAAGAGGGAGACTCTGAGGAAACAGCAGCTGAGCACTGAGCCTCTGAGGTAGGATCAGGAGGTACTTCCTGAGGACAGGGAGACATTCCTGACCTACTTCCTGTATGTCTGTCTGTCTGTCTGCTAGTGGGTAACTCTCTGGGGTCCTTTAAAAGGAAAAGGAAAAGCTCTGATGCAGTAATTTATTCACCTCTGGAGTCCGACTGGGCCCAGTGGCATAATTATGACTTATTATGATTACAGTACAGCCTTTCAAAGGCCTGTGGTTTTGTGATTTGACGTTCAAGAACTTTCAGTTTCCGTTGTTCTGGAATTACAGTATAAGATTATGTCTGTGGCCCGTAGAATTACAAACCATAGAATGATCTTCCAAAAGACACCAAGTTTGGTGACATCATATCATGTTCATTCTAGTAATTGTACTTCTACACTGACGTCCCTGATATGGCAATTCTAGAAGGACGCATTTAACATTCAGCGTGGCTCTGGTTGTGGTTGTGGCTCTGTGTGGTCGTGGTACCTTGATGTGCATCTTGGCCCTTTTCAGCAGGCTCAGTGTGGTGTGTCTAGTGCTGTCCGGACCCAAAGGAACCAGCTCCTTCAGCTGCTCAAGGTACAGCCGTAGTTTGGCACGTCTGTAACACAAACAACCAGAGGTGGAGAGTGGTGAGGGAGTGAGTTGAGTCAGCAACATGTACAGGAAAGGCTCCTACACTGCAGGGTCAACACAGGTGAACTAGAGAGATCCTTTTGAAGTCTTGGTAGAAACACAGAGGAGCACAAATGCACGCAGAGACTGAGAGTAGATGGCAGAGCTTCGCTAGAGAGCGATCCTAATCACGTGACTGTTCTGTTGGTTTTCAGTGTCATACTTTCCTCTGGAACTCATCCACAATGCTTATTAGGTAGTGGTGGGGGGGGGGGGTCAAAGTGAAACATGCTGGGAGCATACACATCCTGGTTGCAATGTTCATTCCGGCAGAAAAACAATAGTCCAAACCCCATGTCTCTACCATATGTGGTTCCAACGTTACAGACGATTCACTCTGAGAATGTAGCATGTTTACGGTGAAGGGAATGTCAGCACAGGCATGATCAACAAGGGGTCACTGCTCCATAGAACTCTGTGGCGCTGCTCCAGGGCAGAACGGCGCCAACGTCCATCGTCAACTGACAAGCTAACTAGTGGCTGCAGGTTCGGGAGTGAAAACATGGGCTTTTTCTACATGAATTCCGCTGAATACAAAACTAAATAGGGACTAAATATATATTTATTTACAAAGAGTATTTCCCTTTAAATTGCCATAGAAACGTCCCCTGTCAACATAGATTGATCGCCAATATAGACAATGAAAGCCAAGGATATCAAGTTGATTTTGATTGGTCCAACCAGCGTCAAAACCAACAAATGGTACCATCCCACAACACCAAATATGGAAGAGCTACAACCAAGAGTGGTGCAGTCTAAACTAGCAACTGTCCCAGCAAATTAACGCTCTTACTTCATCAACACTGGCAAGGACAAGTATATTAAGGTTTTAATATTGTAGAGAACAATCTAATGATTCATTCTATGTAATGTATAATGACATAGGGCAAAGAAATCTAGTGTTTGACGTTCATTTTGTAGCACCCTCTTGAACTGCCCCGTTTATCTCTACGTTGTACGGTGAACGTCCTACACTCTATAACACCCAGCTTCCCCAACTGCTCTTATCACACACACACACACACACACACACACACACACACACACACATCCACTTTCTATTCTCCATACATCCCCACACACACGCTCCCACACACTCAAGCTTGTGGATGGAGTGTGTTGAGAGAGTGGCGAGGGACGAGCGCAGGTCGCATGCACACACACACACACACTCACACTCCTTCTGCAGGTTTAATGGCCTGTCCAAACAACACAGCCATGCAGGTTGCATAACCCCCGACAGCCGCAGTGTGTGAGTGTGCTTTCTGTCACATTATGTCATAGTACAGAGAGACAAAGAGAGAGAGACAGAGAGAGAGGACAATATGCTTGTGTTGAGCACTGCCTCTGGTAGCAGGAGAGCCAAAGAGATGGGCTACGTCCCAATCGGCACCCTATTCCCTACATAGTACACAATGTGCTCTGAAAAAGTAGTGCACTATCTAGGGGATAGGGTGCCATTTTGGGATAGAGGCCGGGGCCTTTTACGTCAACTCGTGAGCAAACGGTTGCCCTAACGAGCACCCGAAATTAATTGTAAACTGAAAATTGAAAAGGGTAATCAAACATCAATAATGTGTGGGCCTTTTGGTCTCACAATGGGGGGAGGAGAGGTGGTGCTCAACATTTAAGGAGAGATATTATCTTGATGCATGTTTTAATCAACATTTAAGGAGAGATATTATCTTGATGCATGTTTTAATCAACATTTAAGGAGAGATATTATCTTGATGCATGTTTTAATCAACATTTAAGGAGAGATATTATCTTGATGCATGTTTTAATCAACATTTAAGGAGAGATATTATCTTGATGCATGTTTTAATCAACATTTAAGGAGAGATATTATCTTGATGCATGTTTTAATCAACATTTAAGGAGAGATATTATCTTGATGCATGTTTTAATCAACATTTAAGGAGAGATATTATCTTGATGCATGTTTTAATCAACATTTAAGGAGAGAGATTATCTTGATGCATGTTTTAATCAACATTTAAGGAGAGATATTATCTTGATGCATGTTTTAATCAACATTTAAGGAGAGATATTATCTTGATGCATGTTTTAATCAACATTTAAGGAGAGATATTATCTTGATGCATGTTTCAATCAACATTTAAGGAGAGATATTATCTTGATGCATGTTTTAATCAACATTTAAGGAGAGATATTATCTTGATGCATGTTTTAATCAACATTTAAGGAGAGATATTATCTTGATGCATGTTTTAATCAACATTTAAGGAGAGATATTATCTTGATGCATGTTTTAATCAACAGTTAAAGCTGCAAAATGTAACCTTTTTGGAGCCCGACAAAATGCGCTTAAGAAATGTGAGTTATAAATCTGTCATTCTCATTGAAAGCAAGTCTAAGAAGCGGTACATTTGATCAATGTGCACTATTTCTAGGCTTCCCTTTTAGTTTTGTACAGCAGCTTCAAACAGCTGGAAATACAATATGTTTGGTTGTATAAGATATATTTCACAGCGGTTTAGATGGTACAATGATTCTCTACACTCTACTAGCTTGTTTTGTCACACTGAAATTAGGCGAACCTATAGAATTTTTGCAACCAGGAAATGGCGGATGCATGTTTTAATCAACAGTTAAGTACAGATCGTACCTTGTTGTATGTATGTAAGCTTACAAATGACTTGGCCTATGTCCAGTCCCAAACAGGTCACGACATGGGCTACATATATCCAGGGCCTGACAGCCTGACACACTGACCTAAATATCACAGGGCCTATGGCTTTACTGTCTCCTCTACTCTCTCCAGGCTATATCTCCTCCTGCCAGACTCATGGCAACGCTGGCCAAGAAAAACCCACACAGGTGTTCTCAGAAAGACGTCGTAACGTGAGTCGACCGCCCCCAAAACCAAAGAGCACAAGGCATCTTTAGAACTAAAATGGCCGCTCTGTGTGTATATTGTACTGCAGTGTACGATCTTCAGAGAGAAAAAACCATTGACCCAAGGGGCCCCAGATGCCAATGCCCCAAAATGACCCCCTAACCACAGTCACACCAGTCAACACAGAAAAGCACTCGATAATTTCATGACAGTCGTTTGAGTGATGTGTGGTAGAATGAACAAATGTAAAAGTACTTGCCCCTACACTGGATATGGGCTGTGTCCGATAGTGTGGCGTGTTACTGCAGCAGAAGAGAACAGAAACCAGTTGCATGAGGTTTCTGCATGATGCAACTTGATATAAACCTACTGTTATTGACGCAACACTGGTTATGTCCTAGTGGGATCAGGTCCTAGCACTCCAATCCTATACTACTCCTATAGTCAGGTTATGTCCTAGTGGGATCAGATCCTCCACTCCTATCATATACTACTCCTATAGTCAGGTTATGTCCTAGTGGGATCAGATCCTAGCACTCCAATCCTATACTACTCCTATAGTCAGGTTATGTCCTAGTGGGATCAGATCCTCCACCCCTATCCTATACTACTCCTATAGTCAGGTTATGTCCTAGTGGGATCAGATCCTCCACTCCAATCCTATACTACTCCTATAGTCAGGTTATGTCCTAGTGGGATCAGATCCTCCACCCCTATCCTATACTACTCCTATAGTCAGTTTGTGTCCTAGTGGGATCAGATCCTCCACTCCTATCCTATACTACTCCTATAGTCAGGTTGTGTAACTCTTTTCATAGCTACTTTTATCCCATTTTGTCCAAAAGGGGGCTTTAAAATATATAGACTTGTATATAGACTTTTCTACAGTGTTATTGACTGTATGTTTGTTTATTCCATGTGTAACTCTGTTGTTTGTGTTGCACTGCTTTGCTTTATCTTGGCCAGGTTGTAAATGAGAACTTGTTCTCAACTGGCCTACCTGGTTAAACAGAGGTGAAATTAAAAATAAATAAAATGCCTTCTATTTTCTAGGATAATGCATGAAGCCTTTCTTTGTCCTAGCTAGGCTTCCTTCCTTCCTCTCCTACAGCTCCAGGCTTCTCTCCACGTGAACAGTAAACTGGTTCTAACTGCAGACTGCCTCCAGTCTGTCCTCAGGTCATCCCTCCATTACAATCAGTCTAATCACAGACAGGCTGCTAGCTCTCTGGCTGAGGAGCCCAGCACACCTGGGTCTGTTGTGAACACGCACACACAGCTGCATGCACACGCACACACACAAGCAAGCTCACACACATGAACGCTTGCAAACAAACAAACACACACACACACACACACACACACACGGGGTCCTTGTACTTATCCCAAGCTAGTTGTTTCTTTTTCACGGCAGGGCGTTGCCTGTGTTCTATAGGAAGAGAGACCCTCTTCCTCCCAGCCCACTCCATTAGGAGGTCAGTATAAGACCCAGACAACAGAAGGTGAACCGTTAGACTAGCAGCCATCTTCTCTCCCCAACATCAAACATCGTTATTCCCCTCTAACCTCAATTAGAATGGCACCTTTCACTTCAGTGTGTTTAATCATTGTGGTCTTCAGAAAAACGTACAGCTTTTCTATAAAAATAGTAGAGCAAAAACATCTTGCAGGTGCAGACAGGAATTCAGCTGAAAACGAGGGCCGTGTGAAAGTGCTCCAGCGCTTTCATTCCTATTTCTCCCAAGGGGGCACCTACCCCCCCCTAATACGTTACCCCACCCTGGCTGCCAACACCAACACACCCTCCTCACCCTCCACCCCACAGGAGAACAAGTGTCTTCAGAGGAGGATCAGGGGTGGGGGCCTCCACCCCACCACCTCCAACCTGCCCCACTCTCCCCACTCCCCAGCCCACATGAAGCAGCTGGACCCAGGCCAGGGGAGGCCAGAGGAAGCGGGCAGGAAGGAGGCCGAGGGCCGTGGCTGGGGTCCGATCTGGTGGTGGAAGACTACTTTCTCCTCTGGCTGGAAACATCCGCTCAGTGTGCTCAGCTGCACTAGGCAGGGCTCAGCGAGCACATCATCCGAGCGTAACCCGAGCCAATGGGCGACCATCTTGGCTCTATGAGAAAAAAAAAACGAGGCGTAGCCCCTCTATAGTCCCCAATTCCCCTCCTCCACTCCTCCTCTGGAGATTTACCACTGGAGATTTACCTAGAGTCAGTTCCAGATCCACACCTGCACAGAGACCTGGTCTTTAGTATCCTAACTGTCCTGAGTGATCTGACCTGAAACCAGGTTCTGTTTATCACAACAGCAGTGAAACAGAGTTCTGTTTGGACACCTCATACCAGGTAAACACAGACCTAGCTCGGAGGGGGAGAGAAACATCTGTAAAGTATTTTAGGATGAGATGATGGATGGAGTTTGCCGTTATGTCATTCTCCAATAAATGTTTCATTTTATCCCCCCCCCCATTTTAAAAAGTAGATGATTATTCGATTTGACTTTCCCTCCCTCTCTTTCTGACCCAAACCTTGCATGTCAGAGGCTATGAACCAGTTGTTCTCATGCCTGGTCACCTCGCTCCAGAAATCTCTTAGTGTGTGTGTGTGTCCCTCCCTGACAGATCCTTGCTGCTACGTACTTCTGTTTGTTATTAAACCAGAACCTGGTCACTCAATATTTATCAAGATTGCCTGGCTGACACACATACATACACACACACACACACACACACACACACACACACACACACACACACACACACACACACACACACACACACACACACAATAGTGTCCTTGAAAAGGGATGCCCATTTCATTCTGTTCCCGATACACAACGTTGAGACCGAGCTACTTCACATTTCTCATTCCAATTCATCAGGGTGGGTTGAAAATAGTATCCCCTTTTATGTTCCTGTGAATAGGAACCTTTGATGATCCAGACAGCAGACATGATAGAGAACTGGTTGATCTGAACACACTATAAGGTGCTCATATTTACCTATGGTCAAACCGGTCTGGGAACACTTCCCCCTAACGACCCATATGAATGGAAACACATCAAGGTATGGTAGCATACAGACACGGCTGTATTAACATCAGAAACATATATATATATATATATATATATATATATATATATATATATATATATATATATATATATATATATATATATATATATATATATATATATATATATATATATATAGCTACATAGAGACATATATCTATCTATGTCTAAATATCTATGGTTGACATTATAGTGAGTCTAAGGGCTTGTGACATAAGGCTCTAATATGGATTATAAATACTCATAAATGTCTCATAGTCCCTCCACTGTTGGGCCCTGGTGGATTGTAAGGGTTTGAGGTAACAAGACTGTAAAGCTGGCTCTCTGGACTGTTGTGACCGCGAGAGGCGCGGCCCATTCACGGTCACGTCCAAGAGGAAGCCACCTGACCGCTGTCATTGGCTGCCGAGATTGGGCTCAGTCGGGTGGTTCATTTTGTGAATTACTCTGATTTTTTTTTACTAAACCCTTCC